>NW_028318055.1:2833750-3025000 GCF_062004578.1 Staurois parvus | reverse complement strand
TTCTTCATCATCTTCTTCATCTTCTTCTTTTTCTTCATCTTCTTCTTCTTCATCATCTTCTTCATCTTCTTCTTCATCCTCATCTTCTTCTTCTTCTTCATCCTCATCCTCATCCTCTTCTTCTTCTTCTTCTTCTTCTTCTTCTTCTTCTTCCTCATCTTCTTCTTCTTCTTCATCCTCATCTTCTTCTTCTTCTTCTTCATCCTCATCTTCTTCTTCTTCTTCTTCATCCTCATCTTCTTCTTCCTCATCTTCTTCTTCTTCATCCTCATCCTCTTCTTCTTCTTCCTCATGCTCATCTTCTTCTTCTTCATCCTCATCTTCTTCTGCTTCTTCTTCTTCTTCTTCTTCATCCTCATCTTCTTCTTCTTCTTCTTCATCCTCATCCTCTTCTTCCTCTTCTTCCTCATCCTCATCTTCTTCTGCTTCTTCATCATCATCTTCTTCTTCTTCTTCATCTTCTTCTTCATCTTCTTCTTCTTCATCATCTTCTTCTTCATCATCTTCTTCTTCATCATCTTCTTCATCATCATCTTCTTCTTCATCATCTTCTTCTTCATCTTCTTCTTCATCTTCTTCATCTTCTTCTTCTTCTTCATCTTCTTCATCTTCTTCTTCTTCTTCATCTTCTTCTTCATCCTCTTCGTCGTGCCCCGTGACTGCCCAAATGAGTGAAGTGTGCGGTGATTCTAAGATCGACGGCACTCATCTGCATGTCATACTGACTGACAGTATTATTTCTCTTCCCCAGCAGACTCCAAGGGCATTTAAATTAAAGGTACAGTGTTCTGCACTAATATAAAGGCTCTCTGAAGCCTAGAAACCCTTTTAATAAGTTAAATTCGCAGCGAATAAATTCGCATCGAATCAAAATTCTTCCGCAAATTCGGCGAATCAGCCGAATCGAATTTTTGAATAATTCGCTCATCTCTAGTTCTGACATTTGGGAGATATCTGTACTGTCCTGACATTTGGGGGATATCTGTACCGTCCTGACATTTGGGGGATATCTGTACTGTCCTGACATTTGGGGGATATCTGTACTGTCCTGATATTTGGGGGATATCTGTACTGTTCTGACATTTGGGGGATATCTGTACTGTCCTGACATTTGGGGGATATCTGTACCGTCCTGACATTTGGGGGATATCTGTACCGTCCTGACATTTGGGGGATATCTGTACTGTCCTGACATTTGGGGGATATCTGTACCGTCCTGACATTTGGGGGATATCTGTACTGTCCTGACATTTGGGGGATATCTGTACCGTCCTGACATTTGGGGGATATCTGTACCGTCCTGACATTTGGGGGATATCTGTACTGTCCTGACATTTGGGGGATATCTGTACCGTCCTGACATTTGGGGGATATCTGTACTGTTCTGACATTTGGGGGATATCTGTACTGTCCTGACATTTGGGGGATATCTGTACTGTTCTGACATTCGGGGGATATCTGTACTGTCCTGACATTTGGGAGATATCTGTACTGTTCTGACATTTGGGGGATATCTGTACTGTCCTGACATTTGGGGGATATCTGTACTGTTCTGACATTTGGGGGATATCTGTACTGTCCTGACATTTGGGGGATATCTGTAGTGTTCTGCCATTTGGGGGATATCTTTACTGTTCTGACATTTGGGGGATATCTGTACTGTTCTGACATTTGGGGGATATCTGTACTATTCTGACATTCTTGGACCTCAAGAAATTAGATTGGCTATCAGTACTTCAGGATTGATCAATTTTCAGATCTATACCATAGTTTGTGAACTCTATAACTTTCCTACAAACTAAATAATACATCCTAATTTGGGTTATTTTCACCAAAGACATGTAGCAGAATACATCTCGGCCTAAATTTATGAAGAACAATTATTTACTTGCAAACTTTTATAACAGAAACAAAGAAAAACTTGTGTTTTTTTCAAAATGTTTTGTTTTCTTTGTTAATTTAGCAAAAAATAAAAACCCCGGCGGTGATTAAATACCACCAAAAGAAAGCTCTAGTTGTGTGAAGAAAATGATAAAATTTTAGTTTGGGTACAATGTTGTATGACCGCGCAATTGTCATTCAAAGTGTGAGAGCGCTGAAACCTGAAAACTGACCTGGGCAGGAAGGCGGAAAATTGCCCGGTATGGAAATGGTTAAACATACTGCACTATCAGCACACCCTTGTTTTTGTGGCTTTCATTTTTTGAGCCATCTAAGGTGGATACATAGCGTGGTAAAGTGGCTGGATTCAACTAAGGAGCGTTACCTGTGTCCCTGTGTGCTGGAGTGGTTCACTGCGAGGTTGGGAGTGCGGTCCTGGTGTGTGTGAGCCATCGGAGCCCTCCCCCCCACCCTAGGCGCAATTGTCATTCAAAGTGTGAGAGCGCTGAAACCTGAAAAATGGCCTGGGCAGGAAGGGGTAAAATTGCACGGTATTGAAATGGTTAAAATAGGAAAAACGACCTACATAACAGAATAGTTCACTTTTTCACACAGCTGTATTTTTTTTTTTTTACCACGGGTATAAATTTCAAGAAGGATAACTTAAAAAAATAGTCCCCCAGATGATAAACATTTAATCCAAAAGCCTTATCCAGTATTCCTACTGATTCTGAAGCTGATATATGGTGGTATCACCGTCTATCTTTCCTTTTTATCCCTGTCAAGGTTTCTTTGGTTTTCCTCTTAGAATGGTACAGTGTCCAATGCCAATAAATTTGAGCACCTGACCAAACTGCCAATGACAATTTATAGAAGACAAAGGGCTACTGTGGTAAGATAAATGGTCCCTTTTTCGCTTGGCCTATGCAGTTGTGTCTGAGCCCACTGCTGTCTTGAGAACTCTGCCAGCTACTAAACAAAAGAGTAAATTTAAGACATTCCGCAAAGGTCAAGTTTTTTGAACTAGCATTGCTAATAACAGGGAATCTAAATGATGACATTAATGAAAAGAGGCATAAATGTAAAGTTAATATTGTGTATGTTTGTGTGTTCACCTTTACTTTGCAGCACCTTTCTTTGCCCTTAGAAATAAGACAACCCATAAAAAAAAAAAAAACATGATTGTCGTGTCTTTAAAAGTTTTATCACCAATGCAATCAGTTAGTATACAATGTAACAAGCATTTTTGCTCACATAAAACCTCTATACTCCTAATGGTTTACAAATATGGGTTTGTTCATTCAGCCAAAATACAATTACGATACTGAACCAGATGTACAGTCCTGTTTTGTTTTTTGTGTGTGTTTGGGGGGGGAGGAGACACAAGATTTTCCCATTGTTATCATTTTCTATGCAATCTAGAGGCAAAAACATTACCAAAGAAAAAAAAAATAAATTCTAACTTGTTCGAGTAACGAAAGTTATATAAAGCTATAAAATATGTCCAGTAAAAAAAATTTTAAAAATCAAATGTCGGCATAACTTTTGGCCAAAATGTATTCTGCGACATGTCTTTGCTAAAAAAAATCCCAGTATGTGTAAATGAATTGGTTTATGTGAAAGAGTCTACAAATGGAGGTATATATACTGGAATAAAAAAAAAATTTATACTAGTAATGTCGGCGATCAGCAACTTATAGCAGGACTGCGGGAATGTGGCAGGCATTCTGACACTGGGGGTGAACTGACTAACTGCTACTGACATCCCCAGTGACACCAATACAGTGATCAGTGCTAATAAAAAGCACAGACACTGTACTAATGGCACTGGGCAAGAAGGGGTTAACATGTGGGGCGATCAAAGGGTTAGCTGTGTGCTGTTTTACTATGTGGCCTGTGTGTGTTTTACTATGTAAGCATGCTGCTTTGTATTGCTCTGCTATGCAGAGCAATACAAAGCAGCATGCTGGTGCTGACAGGGGAGAGATCTGTACTATTTACATACAGATCTCTTCCCTGTCAGTGTTCCTCGGTGATCGCCTGGTGCCGACAGGGAATCTCCGGCCCGGACCTTGTGATCAACAGATGTAGACGTCAATGGTGGCACGGGTAGGGCAGCGCGCACGTGTGCCCCCTATCCATCCAGAAGTGCAAAATCGCATATAGATATATATATACGTCATTTTGCGCAGCTCTGCCGCCCTGTAGCAGTACTTCTGCTATAGGGAGGTGGGGAAGTGGCTGAAAGAGCTCCTTAATAACCTCTTACGACCATGCATGCAGCTCAACACTGGAGCAGGTAAACTAAAACAAATCAGTGAATCTTGCCAGGCAGTTAGGTTTTTTGTTTCCTTATTTGTGCTGCCAAAGAGTCTTGTACATTTTATGGCTTGAAACCAAAGTTATTATTAACTACATCACTGACCTAATATTCAAGTACCACCCAGCACGCTCACTCCACTCCTCACAAGACCTCCTTCTCTCTAGTTCCCTGGTCTCCTCCTCCCATGCCCGCCTCCAGGACTTCTCCAGGGTGTCACCCATCCTCTGGAACTCCCTGCCCCAACCCATCAGATTATCACCTACTCTCCTCTCCTTTAGGCGCACCCTGAAAACCCATCTCTTCAGGGAAGCCTACCCCACCCCCTGCTAACTTGCTGACCTCCTCCACTCTTCCTACCACTCCATCCCCCACAGCTATCTCCTCCTGTGCCACCATCCCCTCCCTCCTAGATTGTAAGCTCCAAGGAGCAGGGCCCTCGCACCCCTCATGTTTTGCATTGTATTGGTATTGTTCTGTCACATGTTCTGTCCCCCATTGTAATGTACAGCGCTGAGCGAACTATTGGCGCTTTATAAATGCTGTATAATAATAATGTATAATAATAATTATGGAGGGGAGCAAAAATTATTGCAACTCTATGTACGGCCAGTCCCCTTGACTTACGCACAACTCGTACTTGTGCACAGAGGCAGCATGACATCATTTCCACCTGCTTGCGCTCCATGCTGGTCCCAGAAACCACCAGGCGGCCATCTTGCTGCTCACCGCATGTTGCCACCTACTGTTTGGCGGACCTGCCAGTATTCCCACATCACTGCATGGCCAAAAGCAGAACTTGTGGAACTGGTGAGATACGGTTTATTATAAAAGTCCTGGCTACGTCTGTTGTCCTTCAGGCTGGAAGAACTATTGCTAGCACTGTCTGAGGCCATTTCTCTGTGCTCACTAGCATTGGGAGTATGCCCTAGTTTCCACCTGTAGCTTACCGTACTGTTCACAGTTGGTCAATAATTTGTATTTTTTTTTTTTTTGGCTGGTATGGTATGGGGTTAGAGCCACTGTGAGGTTTTTACTGCTGCCTGTATCCTCATAAGAAAGATTTAATCTCACTTCCTGTCCCTGAGACAACAGGAAATGAGAGGAAATCTACCCCTAGGAAGGCAAATTCACTCCTGTAAGAGTTATCATGGGAAAAAGTGTCTCTAGTGAAACTTTACCACCAATCCTCATTTCCATGACAACCCAAAATGTTCAAAATCCAATTGTCACAGGGAATGAAAGTGTGTTGAAAACTTCTGAACAGGGGCACAGACAGCGAAACAAACATTACAGGTGTGTTTACCCTTCCCTATGCTATCCAAAATTTAAAAATATTTTTTTGGCTAGAATTACACGTAACCCCCCTGGCGGTATTCCCGAGTGTAGCTCGGGGTAAAGTTTCAGTACTACAAGCGGTAACCCCCCCCCCCCCCGAGCTACACTCGGGCTTACCATGCGGCGTTGCTCCGGCATCTGTTCTTAACTTACCTTGTCCTGCGCTCCCGCGATGTCCCTCCTGCAGTGTCCCCAGCAATGTAATCCGGTGGAGGCTGGCATCTGTCATCTGGGTTCCGTCCCCTGCGAGCGTTAGGACATACAGGGGACGGAACGGTGGGAAATTTGAAAATGACAAAAAATGACATTCACTAAATACACTAAAATCACAGTATAACATTCCTGTATCAAACCATTTCACATACATTTTGTCCCGAGTGCTTTGTCCGGCGCCCTGCCTGCATTTTTACTGTTCTTTCTGCCTGGAAACTGAGAAATGTCCATGGCGTCCAAAAAGCGTCCCTTTAGGTCAGACGCGGTTTTAGACCGGCTAGAGAACAGCGATAGTAAATCAGAACCACTTGCAGAATTGAGTGATAATGATTCGTGGGGGAAATTCGTCATCAGACACTGAAAATGATTTTGCGACTTTGCTCAGCGATGTGCGAACTTGGCGCTATATTTCACATTTCAGTGTTTTTGGTTTGATTATATTATTGAATTAAATTTATTATTATTATATTATTATTTTTTATGATTATTTATTAAATTATAATTTATAATTTTGTGTTTCAAATTTTATCCTCCCCGGGATGTTTACTAGACTCTTGTTCGGACAGATTTCAGTGAGTTATTCCTAAAAATTACAGGCCTACAATAAAAAAACGACATATTTCCATGCAAAATAATGGTACCGCTTTCAGCACCAAAAATCTGAAATAATCAGACCGCCAGGGAGGTTAATAGATTTTCTGTTCAGTGGACATTTAAGACAAAGGATATACCTGATGTGTGATATGGAAATGTTAAAGTATTAATTCCAAAAATCATTTTCAATGGTGCTATATAGAAATAAATAATCATATATGTTTCCTACATTTCTAGATTATATTTCTAGGACTTCCTTCCCTGCCACAGCCCATCCTGTACCGCTTTGAGCACAGAAATATGGACATAATCAGACCGCTAGGGAGGTTAAAAAAACGTACCTCTTCCAACTTACATACAAATTCAATTTCAACAAACCTACAGAACCTATCTTGTTTGTAACCCAGGGACTGCGCGTATATTTCATTTTTTGCAGATGCATACACTACACAAGTATTAATGAAGAAGATATATAAAATGTAAGTCTTAGGAACTGCAAGAGTGATTTGGGCAATTAATTTTACGAGTGAAATGGATGGGTGGATGGATGCATTCATTGGACGGATGGATGCATGGATGAATGGACAGATGGATCCTCAGTACACTCTGGTGAGGCACATCTAGAGATCATTTTTTTTTATAGTAAATACATAGTTTCAATAGAAAATTAAATAATGAAAGTTCTGATCTAATTTCACAAGGAGAAAAACTGATATCATATAATATATTTTCTTTCCAATGTCACTTTCCCTGTATCACATCGGGGAACTTGTGAGTTAGAGCAGATGTGTACTAAGTGTAAAAACATACAAGGAACACTCTAGATATTCAGCACAGGTACTTTAAGACAGCTTTATTCTCAAATCGCTCATCAAACCGATGAGATATTATGGCTCTGAGTGAGAATGTTGAAATTTTTACAGACATGACCATTTTTTTAGCTGTAATTTAAACTTTCCAGCATTAAGTTACAGGAATTGTACCTAATGTTTTATACGCTGTATAAAAATATGGTTATTGGTTTAAATAGAGATGATGTCATGATTTATTTATCAAAGCTTGGCTACACAAATTACTATGAGAAATACAATCAAAAGAATATGACAGGTTGACTTCACTTGTTTACTGAACATGTAAAACTGGTAATTGCACAGTCATGTAACACTGTACGGAAATTACATTTAAATATTTTTTCACAAAAATAGAGCTTTCTTTTGGTGGCATTTGATCACCACTGTTTTTTTTTTATTTTTTATTATATAAATGAAAAAAGACCAAACAAATTTCTATTTTCTGTTATAAAACATATCCAACAATAAAAAAACAAATTTCTTCATAAACAGAGGCCAAAATGTATTTTGCTACATGTTTTTTGGTAAAAACAAAATCCCAAATAGTGTATATTAATTGGTTTGTGAGAAAGTTATAGCGTCTGGTGGTGATCAGAAACTTATACTGGTACTGTAATAGTGCTGACACTGACACTAGGTGGGAACTGATTAATGACACTGACATCTCCAGTGACACTGATACAGTGACCAGTGCTGATACTATACACTATCACTGTAATAATGACACTGGCTGGGAAAGGGTTAACACCTAGGGGCAATTAACCTCCCTAGCGGTATTCCCAAGTGTTGCAAGGGTAAAATGTCAGTGCCAAAAGCGGTAACCCCGAGCTACACTCGGGCTTACCATGCGGCGTTGCTCAGGGGGTCCCTGCAGAGCTTACCTTGTCCTTCACTCCCGCGATGTGTCCCCTGCAGCATCCCCGGCCATCTCCTCTGGCCGATGCCGGCATCTGGCTTCTGTGTTCCGGTCCCTGTGACGTTGGGATGTATGGGTGCCGGGGGCGGCGGCGGCGGGAAATTTGAAAATTTTAAAAAATTTCATTTTTTTCAAAAAAAATTTTACATAGCAAAACATTGCTGTTTCAACCCATTTCACATACATTTTGTCCCGAGTGCTTTGTCCGGCGCCCTGCCTGCATTTTGTCTGTTCTTTCTGCCTGGAAACTGAGAAACATCTATGGCGTCCAAAAAGCGTCCCTTTAGGTCAAAATCGGTTTTAGACCGGCTAGAGAACAGCGATAGTAAATCAGAACCACTTGCAGAATTGAGTGATAATGATTCGTGGGGGAAATTCATCATCAGACACTAAAAACGATTTTGCGACTTTGCTCAGCGATGTGCGAACTTGGCGCTATATTTCACATTTCAGTGTTTTTGGTTTGATTATATTATTGAATTAAATTTATTATTATTATATTATTATTTTTTAAGATTATTTATTAAATTATAATTTATGATTTCGTGTTTCAAGTTTTATCCTCCCCGGGATGTTTACTAGACTCTTGTTCGGACAGATTTCAGTGAGTTATTCCTAAAAATTACAGAACTACAATAAAAAACTACATATTTCCGTGCAAAATAATGGTACCGCTTTCAGCACCAAAAATCTGAAACAATCATACCGATAGGGAGGTTAAAGGGTTAACTGTATGTCTAACAATGTGTTATGTATGTAACATGTGTAGCTTTTACTAAGCAATATGACTGCTTTGCAACACAAGGCTCTGTACTGTCATTTGCTAAGCCGATCAGCAGGACCCGGTCATAAATCAAAGGGCCAATAGGACCCTGGATCAGTAGTACTCCCACTCATCAGATCACAGGCTCATTAGTACCCCTGTTCAGCAGATCCCCAGCTCATTGGTACCCTCATTCAGCAGATCTCCAGCATATTAGTACCCTTGTTCTAAAGATTCCCTGCTCAGTGGTAACCCCCAGCTCTCCTGACCCTCCGTTCAGTAGAAACCTCCAGCTCTGCTGATCCCCCATTCAGTAGTACCCCCAACTCTGCTGATCCTATGGTTTGCTGATATTCCTCTCTCTCTGGACGCCGCTCACCTCCCGCTATATTGCTCCCTTGCTGCACACCACGTGTGAGATTGGTAGTTTTTATTGCTCCAGTCTGCCAGCCCTGCTGGTCCTCTGCCACTCAGTTCTCTCTCTACATTTCATTGTAATGTCATCTTCAGTGAAGGCGCCATTACGACAATGCATTGTAGTGGGGCTACAGAAAGTGACCTCATCCCACAGACTGCACCCAAGAGTGATGCAGGTACATCCAGAAGCACAGGGAGAGGAGACCGAGCTTGCACCGTGGATGGTGGAGAGGGTCCCCAGCTGATAGTAAGCATTGTACCAGGGTACACCATTTTGATGCACCTCCTAATGTGAGTGGTTCTTTGGTTTTGTTTTAAGATGTGATATTAATAAAGAGTTTTATACTATTATACTATGTTTTCTCCTGCAGTCTGTGATATCTTAAACATAGGGGGATTTTGAGACTACAGCATCAATCCTGGATGTGGTTCCCTGAGGGTATAAAGGTGCGTAACCTCCCTGGAGGTATTCCCGTGTGTAGCTCGGGGTAAAGTTTCAGTACCAAAAGCGGTAACCCCCCCGAGCTACACTCGGGCTTACCATGCGGCGCTGCTCCGGGATCTGTTCTTCACTTACCTTGTCCTGCGCTCCCGCGATGTCCCTCCTGCAGTGTCCCCTGTAATGTCCTCCGGCGGATACCGGCATTTGTCATCTGGGTTCCGTCCCCTGCGAGCGTCGGGACGTACGGGGATGGAACTGGCGGGAAATTTGAAAATGACAAAGAGTGACATTCACTAAAATCACTAAAATCACATAGTAAAACATTCCTGTATCAAAGCATTTCACATACATTTTGTCCCGAGTGCTTTGTCCGGCGCCCTGCCTGCATTTTTACTGTTCTTTCTGCCTGGAAACTGAGAAACGTCCATGGCGTCCAAGAAGCGTCCCTTTATGTCAAAAGTGGTTTTAGACCGGCTAGAGAACAGCGATAATAAATCAGAACCACTTGCAGAATTGAGTGATAATGATTCGTGGGGGAAATTCGTCATCAGACACTGAAAACGATTTTGCGACTTTGCTCAGCGATGTGCGAACTTGGCGCTATATTTCACATTTCAGTGTTTTTGGTTTGATTATATTATTGAATTAAATTTATTATTATTATATTATTATTTTTTATGATTATTTATTAAATTATAATTTATGATTTCGTGTTTCAAGTTTTATCCTCCCCGGGATGTTTACTAGACTCTTGTCCGGACAGATTTCAGTGAGTTATTCCTAAAAATTACAGCCTACAATAAAAAACTACATATTTCCATGCAAAAAAATGTACCGCTTTGAGCACAGAAATATGGACATAATCAGACCGCTAAGGAGGTTAATGATCTACTAAGCATAGAGGGTCATGGATATCTGGTGAGGTTTCCAGAGTGTTGGTGGTGGCACAGATGGTGGGGTGGCACATTAAAGAAGATTGGGACTGAAGATTGTGCATAAGAAAGAAAGAAAAATCCACGTTAAGCACTTTATTGTTTAATTTCAATTAGTTTTTATTGTTTTGTTTTTTTAAAAAGTACAACTTTTCAAATATGCCAGCAAGGCGAAGAAACAAACAAGAAAATTATACAGTGATATAATGAGGTAACAAAAAAAAATAAAAGGAGGTACAGTCACAGTCAAAATAGGATGTTATATATCAATGCTGACAAATTTATTCAGATATATACAAATATATTCATGTGTTTCATGAGGTTCTATTATACCATTTTATCCATGGCTTCCATTGGTTCCTAGAATGTGACCATTAGCTGATGCAAACATTCGTTCATAGGTAGCAGGTGTTTGAGTAGTTTGGACTACTTCACCCACTGTAGGAGGATTAGAGTCTTTCCCGTGTCGTGTTAGGTGGGCTGCTAATAAAATATGGGTTGTTACACATCGCAAATGCTGAGGGAGTAGCGCTATCTCTAATGAGCACAGAGCTAGGCCAGGGGACAAATATATATTTATCCCTAATACTTGTGACGTAAGTGAGGAGATGTTTGACCAAAAGGAGGAAAGTAAAGAACATGCCCTTAATAAGTGTAAGAAATATCCTTTTTCCCCACAGTTTCCCCAGCAGGTAGAAGGTATATCTGCTGAGAATTTAGATATGCATTGCGGTGTTAAATACCAACATAATAATAATTTTTGGGTTAGTTCCCGTAGGTTCACACTTTTTGTTGATATATATGTGAGAGATAATGCTTTTTGCCAAAGTTCAGAAGGGTATACCCTGCCTAAATCATGTTCCCATTCATTAATAGGTGATGATTTAATAAAGGTTGAGAACAGTGTGGAATAAGGAAATGCCTTTGATTCTGGTAGAGGTCTTTTTATAAAATTGGCCTATGTGCCATAGGAGAGATACATTGATGATGGGATTGTAGTGCACAAAGTGTGCAATTTGGGTATATTTATAATGGTCCAGGGTGGTTATATTATATTTGTAAATATTTGAAAGTTTTAAGTGTAGGGCCTACTTGTAAATCATTGTAAGGATACCTTGTGATACCCATTGTGTAAGATTGAGATCAGGTATAATAAGTGACAGACATGGGATAGGAAGGGGAATGTTAGTTTGAGGCGAGTCTCCAATGGAAGTTTTTAGTAACTGTTGCCATGCCAGTAATGTGGTTTATATAGTAGGGGAACTCAGGGATGGCTTAAGCGTAATAATTCGGCTGGCCAAAATATAATTGTACAAATTGTTACCAGGTATTTGAGAACATTCTAACACCTAATAGCAAAATAAGTGCAGCGCTGAAAATCAAGTACCAGATGAATCAATGGATATAGCAAAGTCACCTGTCACTAATGGTGACTAATAATAAATGAAATCAATGTCCCAAAGTATGAAAAGCCCACGTGATGATCCAATATGATCCTAAAATAGGTGCGTGGAGGACTTGATCCAAAGTGGTAAATTAAATAAATGAGTAAATTGCGCACTCACCAGAAGTGCTTAAAAATACGCCTTTGAGATTTGCCTGTCTCACCAGGTGTGTGCGAAGTCATCAGCATTCATATAAGGGTCACGATCCTGTGCGTATTCTGGTCACATCTCAGCTGTAGTACTCAGATGTGAAACACTTTCAAAGGTTCCTTTAAAGTGCAGGTTCTGCGGGTGAGGGCTCTCTACTACCGACTTTAAATCCAATCGAAAGTTAAAATCTCCAAAGACAAAGTAAGGAACTTTTTCATATCGATGATCAGTAATACTTCATCCACAGCTCACTCAGATATGAGTCTCTAAGTCCCAGGCCAAAGGTTTGGAGGGGGTAGAGAGAACCAAGCTTTCAACTGGGTGAGTATAGCTGCTAAATAGTAGTCCTTTATTAATGCGGGTCCCACACCACCATCCCTTGGGGTTAGAACTAATTTGCTAAAGGCAAATCTTACCCTTTTACCTTGCCAGAGGTAGCAATTTAACAATGACTGTCCTTTCAAAAAGAATGCATTGGATACTGGAATTGGAAGTGTTCTAAATACGTAAAACATTTGTGGTAATAAAGACATTTTGAAAGAAGCCAACTGACCAGACCAGGATAGGTCAACTTTTGCTAAATTCTGTAGTTTGGATTGTAAGTAACTGCTAAGGACATCTTTCTGCTTCACTTACCTGCAATACCTCTGAAACAAGGCATAGCTAAGTCTGAATAAAAGTCCCTCAAAAGCTTCAGATGCCATTAGCAAGCTTTTTCATAGACTTCTATGCAGTCTTAGTAGTCCTTTATTAATGCGGGTCCCACACCACCATCCCTTGGGGTTAGAACTAATTTGCTAAAGGCACATCTTGCCCTTTTACCTTGCCAGAGGTAGCAATTAAGAAATGACTGTCCTTTCAAAATGAATGCATTAGGTACTGGAATTGGAAATGTTCTAAATAAGTAAAACATTTGTGGTAATAAAGACATTTAGAAGAAAGCCAACTGACCAGACCAGGATAGGTCAACTTTTGCGAAATTCTGTAGTTTGGATTGTAATGTATTCAGAAAGTAGTTAGCAGTAGCCAGATCTTTCCCGTTGTGATACAGACCCAAACAATTGATCCCTTCACTTTCCCATTTATAAGGAAATACTCATTTAAGTCTCCTTTTCATGGAAATATGAATCCCCATGTCTAGTATATATGATTCTGACTTATTGATCTTATAATATGATACTCTATTAAATAGACCCAAAGCAGAGGGCACCCAGGCTAGAGATTTTTTTACATCAGTTAATATGAAAATGACATAATCCGCGGATAGGCTGATAGTGTGCATTCTTTTGTTGACCCAAAAACCAGATTTATTAGTGGGAGAGCGTATGAAAATTGCTAAAGGCTCCATTAATAAGTTAAAAATAAGAAGAGAAATTGGGCATCCCCGGCGTGTTCCATTAGCAGTTGGTGAGAGTTCGGAGAGTATACATTCACCAGGAGGAATTGATATCACAAATGAGGATGAGATAATGGCCTTGGGGGCCTTTTATTTATTTATGTTGAGTGAAAGAAACTGGTGTTTGCCGGATGTTAGAACATATCTCTTTTTTGAGTCTGCATTTGCAGTGAATATATAAGGGAAGTTTTTATGTGAGCATTTAGGAGGTGACTTTTCGCAGAAGTGCGTTTCTTGCACACAAATAATGTCACATTTATATTGGAGAGCTTCTTGCCAGACTGACTTACATTTAACAGGGTGGTTAAGTCCCTTAGCATTAATTGTGAGAATAGTTACACCCATGTTGGGAGAAGAGATTGAAGCCTGTTGTAATAATGTAGAAAGTTTTACACACAAAGTGAAAATAGTGCCCTCCAATGGACAGTAGTGGCAATTTAATTTCCCAGCGAGCCCATGCCTGTGAGAGAGAATTTTCTTGTTTCATTCTCCTGGCATTTGAACTGTGACTTGAAAAATTAGAAGAACACAATAAGTAACAAAACTGACTATAACAGATAAAAATTGAATGGACCTTCGAGTAAGCAGAAAGAAAAGTAAGTTACTGATACCCACATACAGCAATAAGACAAAGGAAACAGCAGCGCGGGATGTGCAAAGTTCTTGGCAAGTGGCTCAGGTAGAGATCTCAACTTGGAAATAACACCAAGTGTGTTGCCACCATTCCAAATCCCTCAGCCAGAATATTCAGGGGCTAAAATTGACAGCTGTCAAAGTCTGCTAATGGCCGGCACTACCTTTTCGATCTCCGTACACTGTTGGAATAGGGGAGAGGGAGGGCAGGGAGGGGGTGGTAACGCATTTCAAAGGACACACCTTCTTTGTCATAACTCTCCAAAAGTGTACAGAGATCCCGAGGCAGTGTTAGCGGTGTCAGCCATTAGCGGTCTTTGACAACTGTCAAATTCAGTCCCTCGATATGCTGGCTGAGGGATTTGAAATGGTCACAACACACTTGATGTTATTTCCATGTTGAGATCTGTACTTGAGCCACTTGCCCAGGAAATTACACATCCTGTGCTGCTGTTTCCTTTGTCTTTTCAAGCTATTTTGTATCTTCTCAGATCTGTTGGTAGTTGCAGGATCCTTTGGCTGTGTCCATCTCAAGATTTGCTTCCCCCATCCCCGCAGTTAATTGGACATTGGATTTGGAAAGGTGGGACCTGTAGTGCGCTAGATGGGTTTCTGATTTGTTTTGTACATACAACGATAAGCTGCTAGGCGTGAATTGGAGCGAGGGGAAACTGAAATAAGGCAGGCCATTGGGAATCCTCCTTAACATAGGAGGGGATTAGAATAAACTTTAAATTGCTCATCTTGGTTAGCTACGTTTGCACAAGTTCTTACCGGTTACTACACACCATTCCGGATCCATGTGTTGGTTCTCTTTTTGAGTAGGCAAGGAATTTGAGGTTTCAGGTATGATATGCCATGCTTTCAAAAGGGAGAGACCTTTTTGCAGGGAATCTGCTACATATATAGAACCGCCCTGGGTGATGGTGATCTTGTTGGGGTAGGTGGTCCTGGGTGACTGGTGAGATTTTTGCGCCTCTGGAGCATATGCCAAGATAGATCAGCATAAAATTGAAGACCCAGATATTGAAGAGGGATCTGTGCTTTATTGTGAATTGCTATCATGAGTTGTTCCTTCGCATGGAAGAAATGCGAGCGCAGGATCACATCTCTAGGGACATGATCAGGGAGGTAGGCAGTGTATCCAGTCTATAGTGACATCCATATCAGTGGCTTCTGGAAGAATTGCTTTAAACAAAGTGGTAGCATAAGAGCGAAGAGACTCTTGCTGTATATTTTCTGAAACACATCTTATTTTCAGATTATTTCTTCTCTATCTATATTCCATTTCACTTCATGAGTGAGTCTGTATCTTCTAGTGGGCTGCTGTGTGCCAATTGCACCCACTATGGACCGAAGCTCATTCTTTAAGTGGCCATCTAGGTCTGTGACAAAGCACACCCCTGCACTTTATTGTTTACAGTCACAGTTGACACTTTATAGTGAAAGTATTGAACTTTGGATGCACTGTATACATAACCACTCTGGACATCTCACAGAAAACATTTTTTTTTAAACATCTTTATTTAAGTTGTTTTTAATGTTATATGAAGTTGTATGTATTGAATTTATATAGGGAGGTTATATTATTATACAGGATTTATATATCACCAACAGATTGTGCAGCGCTTTACAAAATTAAGGCAGACATTACAGTTACAATACAATTTGGTATATACAGTGGGGCAAAAAAAGTATTTAGTCAGCCACCAATTGTGCAAGTTCTCCCACTTACAAAGATGAGAGAGGCCTGTAATTGGCATCATAGGGAGACCTCAACTATGAGAGACAAAATGAGAAAACAAATCCAGACAATCACATTGGCTGATTTGGAAAGAATTTATTTGCAAATTTATGGTGGAAAATAAGTTTTTGGTCAATATCAAAAGTTCATCTCAATACTTTGTTATATATCCTTTGTTGGCAATGACAGAGGTCAGACGTTTCCTGTAAGTCTTCACAAGGTTGGCACACACTGTTGCTGGTATGTTGGCCCATCCTCCATGCAGATCTCCTCTAGAGCAGTGATGTTTTGGGGCTGTCGCTGGGCAACACGGACTTTCAACTCCCTCCAAAGGTTTTCTATGGGGTTGAGATCTGGAGACTGGCTAGGCCACTACAGGACCTTGAAATGCTTCTTACGAAGCCACTCCTTTGTTGCCCGGGTGGTATGTTTGGGATCATTGTCATGTTGGAAGACCCAGCCACGTTTCATCTTCAATGCCCTTGCTGATAGAATGAGGTTTGCACTCAAAATCTCACGATACATGGCCCCATTCATTCTGTCCTGTACATGGATCAGTCATCCTGGTCCCTTTGCGGAGAAACAGCCCCAAAGCATGATGTTGCCACCCCCATGCTTCACAGTAGGTATGGTGTTCTTTGGATGCAACTCAGCATTCTCTCTCCTGCAAACACGATGAGTTGTGTTTCTACCAAACAGTTCTATTTTGGTTTCACCTGACCATATGACATTCTCCCAATCCTCTTCTGGATCATCCAAATGCTCTCTAGCAAACTTCAGACGGGCCCGGACATGTACTGGCTTAAGCAGGGGGACACGTCTGGCACTGCAGGATCTGAGTCCCTGGCAGCGTAGTGTGTTACTGATGGTAGCCTTTGTTACGTTGGTCCCAGCTCTCTGCAGGTCATTCACTATGTCCCCCGTGTGGTCCTGGGATTTTTGCTTACCGTTCTTGTGATCATTTTGACCCCACGGGGTGAGATATTGTGTGGAGCCCCAGATCGAGGGAGATTATCAGTGGTCTTGTATGTCTTCCATTTTCTAATTATTGCTCCCACAGTTGATTTGTTCACACCAAGCTGCTTGCCTAATGCAGATTCAGTCTTCCCAGCCTGGTGCAGGTCTACAATTTTGTTTCTGGTGTCCTTCGACAGCTCTTTGGTCTTCACCATAGTGGAGTTTGGAGTGTGACTCTTTCAACTTAATATCAGTATAAAAGACACCTCTCCACAACCTCAAACAGGTGCCATTGATACAGGTAATGAGTGCAGGACAGAGGAGCCTCTTAAAGAAGAAGGTACAGGTCTGTGAGAGCCAGAAATCTTGCTTGTTTGTAGGTGACCAAATACGTATTTTCCACCATAATTTGCAAATAAATTCTTTCCAGATCAGCCAATGTGATTGTCTGGATTTGTTTTCTCATTTTGTCTCTCATAGTTGAGGTCTACCTATGATGCCAATTACAGGCCTCTCTCATCTTTGTAAGTGGGAGAACTTGTACAATTGGTGGCGGACTAAACACTTTTTTGCCCCACTGTATATAGAGAGTGGATTGCACATAAGTAAGTGCTGTGGAATAGGAGTAAGTACTATTTACGCTTTTCAGTGATATATACAGCAGCTCTTTATGTTGTGGGTTTGGTTGATTGGTCCATGTGTGATTGATATATGCAATTCCAGAATAGATACACATGAACTGAAAGTAACTGCTAAGGACATCTTTCTGCTTCACTTACCTGCAATACCTCCAAAACAAGGCATAGCTAAGTCTGAATAAAAGTCCCTCAAAAGCTTCAGATGGCATTAGCAAGCTTTTTCATAGACTTCTATGCAGTCTTAGGAGATAAGTAGGAGACACTTTGAAGCACCAAGAAAGTGACACGTGGTATAATTTTTTAAGTGATACAAAGCAATGTGTGAACAGGACTGTAAGTTTACCATTTTATTTAGTGACAGAAGCTTTGATTGCAAGTGTAAACAAACCCTAATTGTGTCTAAGCAGTACCTGAAAAATATACCTTTTGCCTTGAATTCCCGTCATGCCTAAAGCCTTATAGCTGTATATCTGAATTGTACGAGGCATTTCTGCTATTGACTGCCAGCCTCACAAGATTTGGAATGAGATTTGGTGATGTCATTACTGTACTGCTTGCGGAATATACATTTGTGACTTAGTGAGCACCAGCAGTGCTTGTATCTTCTGCATGATTCATTCTTTGGATCTTTGTTTCCTACACATATCATCATCAATAATTGGATCAACAGTTATTTGAGGGCATGTAGGAAGTTTGGTTAGGCCAGAATATAAGATATAGAGATGAAGTAGGTTCTATTTTGAAATAAACATTGAAAGTGTGCAATAATAAAACTTATATATATACTTGTGAGCTACTATGATAAAATTCAAAGATTTTCCAATTGATTGTCTATGTAGAGCAGTGGTTCTTAACCTTGTTGGAGGTACTGAACCCCACCAGTTTCATATGCGCATTCACCGAACCCTTCTTAATTGGAAAAATAAAATATGATTTTTAAAATTCAAAACATAGGTATATCTTTAGGTATATATTTATACATAGGTGCACAAAATGAACAAAACCGTTAAGAACAAAACCATTAAAACATGATTTTCACACAAAAACAAAAACATAATAATGAATATTTACTGCACGAATCATATGAGTCGGGTGTGGGTCTTCACCTCCGCCAAACCCGCGAGACTGACTCACCGAACCCCTGGGGTTCGATCGAACCCAGGTTAAGAACCACTGATGTAGAGTGACGAACAAAATATAATACACCTGTGGTTCGCTGGCACTCACACCAACTCATAAACTGTGTTCTGTGACCAAAAGATAAATGTACTAACACTAATTTGTGTAAAAATTTCCAAATCAATTGATAAATACAATAAATAAATGAAAAGTTAAACAATATAATATAACATATAAAATACAATGCAGGAATTGATCATCTATTGCCTATAACATCATATAAAAATGTTACAATATAGCTGTGCTTGTGATCATATGTGAAATCAAATGGTGAACAAAGGTCAATAAATATATGCACATAAAAAGTCCTCTTCCAATATAAATTGCAATGGTGAAATACTACTCCCACAATCCAAGTGCAGTGTGGATCTTAATATGCGCTCCCCTTATCATATCCCCCTGATGAAGTCACGTGACCCGGTGACGCAACGCGTAGGGGAGGAACTCTGACGTCACAACGTTGTCTCGGATAAGCACGGCGAGTATAGCAGAGACCGCAGGCCATGCTGACATTGTTTCTACTTACTGCAAACGTAATTAATGTGAGTGGCATATCCAGCAGTAATAAAATACATCTTTTAAAAAGGATAAGGCACCATGGTTTCTTTTTCCCTTATGTTATCTATCCGTGATATACTGGAGAGAGATTGATACAGGAGGAAGGAGACCCCTGGAGGGGAAAAAGGGAGATATCTATCCATCCATCCATTCCTGACAAACATCAGTCACATCCACTGCAGAGACCCCTGGTGGATTAATATCCAATTACAACCATCTATTTGCCATTTGGAAAACCTGACATAGGAGGATCATCTCATCAGTCCTGTAGGACAAAAAGCCAGTTTTGCCTACTCAGTTAGGCAAAACTTAAGGTGAGCGCATATTAAGACCACACTGCACTTGGATTGTGGGAGTAGTATGTCACCATTGCAATTTATATTGGAAGAGGACTTTTTATGTGCATATATTTATTGACCTTTTATTCACCATTTGATTTCACATATGATCAGAAGCACAGCTATATTGTAACATTTTTATATGATGTTATAGGCAATAGATGATCAATTCCTGCATTATATTTTATATGTTATATTATATTGTTTAAATTTTCATTTATTTATTGTGTTTATCAATTGATTTGGAAATTTTTACACAAATTATTATATATAATTTATATAGGAGCGCGGCACTGTTAGTACATTTATCTTTTAAACATTGAAAGTGTATTATGCAAGAGAACATAACCACAAATGTTTGGTGACTGAACATTATGTAAGCAGCTTGGTTACGCTGAGCAGGTTTAATCTGGCTAAACAAATTAGAGTGTATTATCAGACAGACATAGCCACAAATTATTATTATTATTATAGAGTATTTATATAGCGCCAAAGGGTTTGCTCAGCGCTGTACATTAGAATGGGGGACAAGACATGAGACAATACAGTAGCAAAACAATACACGATACACGAGGGTTAGAGGGCCCTGTCCTTTCAAGCTTACAATCTAGGAGGGAGGGGATGGTAATACAGGAGGAGATGGCTGTGGGGGATGGAATGGAGTGAGGAGTGGAGGGGATCGGCTGTTAGGTGAGGGTGGGGTAGGCTTCCCTGAAGAGATGGGTTTTCAGGGTGCACCTAAAGGTGAGGAGGGTAGGGGACAATCTGATGGATTGGGGAAGTGAGTTCCAGAGGATGGGGGAAGTCCTGGAGAAGTCCTGCAGTCGGGCGTGGGAGGTGGAGACCAGGGAGCTAGAGAGTAGGAGGTCTTGCGAGGAGCAAAGATTGCGGGTAGGGTGGTATTTGGGTATCAGGTCAGTGAGGTAGTTTGGGGCAGCGTTGTGAATGGCTTTGTAGGTCAGAGTTAGTAATTTGAATTTGATGCGTTGGGCAATCGGGAGCCAGTGAAGGGATTGACAGAGGGGATGGCAGAAGTGGATCAGTTGGTAAGGTGGATTAGTCTGGCCGCTGAGTTCAGGATAGACTGGAGCGGGGATAGCTTGTTTTGGGGTAGGCCGGTGAGGAGGGAGTTGCAGTAGTCCAGGCGTGAGATAATAAGGGAGTGAACGAGTTGTTTAGTAGTGTCTGGGGTTAGGAACGAGCGTATTTTGGAGATGTTGCGGAGGTGGAACCTGCATGCGGTAGTCAGCGATTGGGAATGGGGTTGGAAGGACAGGTTAGAGTCTAGCATGACACCTAGGACCTTGGCTTGCGTGGTGGGACTGATGGTAGCGTTGTTGGTCGTGATGGAGAGGGTGGGCGGGGGCAGGGGGGAAAATTAGGAGCTCAGTTTTGGAAAGGATCAGTTTGAGGAAGTGGAGCGACATCCAGTCTGATATGTCGAACAAATGCTGTTCAGTGGCTGGACAATATGTAAACTGCTTAGTTAGGCCATAATATAAGAGGTTGAGATTAGAAAGGCTTTATCTTGAAATAAGCTTTCATGTAAATTACTATATTACATGAACTGTATATTAGTATTTTATTGCCACCTCCGTATGTCATATGGATCCCTGTCACTATCACATAGTCCAGCTGACTCCAGAACAAGTGAATGTGGACAGAAAATATCTGAAAGCAACTTGAGGAAACATACAGTGTAAAAAACAGGATACATTAGTGAAAACAGTCATTTTTGAAAAAAGAAAAGTAACTGTCATCCTACTAGGGCAGTGGTGGGCAACCTTTTTTTTCAACTGAGCCAAATCTCACCAAAACCACGATTGAAATTTATTTTGAGAGCCACATTTTTAAAACTGAAAATACATCCCCCATATAGTAATTCATCCCCCATAGTAATTAATCCCCCATATAGTAATTCATCCCCCATATAGTAATTCATCCCCCATAGTAATTCATCCCCCATATAGTAATTCATCCCCCATAGTAATTCATCCCCCATATAGTAATTCATCCCCCATATAGTAATTCATCCCCCATAGTAATTCATCCCCCATATAGTAATTCATCCCCCATATAGTAATTCATCCCCCATAGTAATACATCCCCCATATAGTAATTCATCCCCCATAGTAATTCATCCCCCCTATAGTAATTTATCCCCCATAGTAATTCATCCCCCATATAGTAATTCATCCCCCATATAGTAATTCATCCCCCATAGTAATTCATCCCCCATATAGTAATTCATCCCCCATATAGTAATTCATCCCCCATATAGTAATTCATCCCCCATAGTAATTCATCCTCCATATAGTAATTCATCCCCCATAGTAATTCATCCCCCATATAGTAATTCATCCCCCATATAGTAATTCGTCCCCCATAGTAATTCATCCCCCATAGTAATTCATCCCCCATAGTAATTCATCCCCCATAGTAATTCATCCCCCATATAGTAATTCATCCCCCATAGTAATTCATCCCCCATATAGTAATTCATCCCCCCTATAGTAATTCATTCCCCATATTGTGTCAATTCACTTACTTTTGCTCCGCGCGTTCTTCTCGCCGTGTTCCCGCGCCGTTCTGGTCTTCAGGGCGGACTGTGAGAGGAGTTCGTCACGCTGCCCCGCCTACAGTTACAACGTGAGTAGGAACATTTTATGCCAAATATATTTTCCCAAAAATTGCTTTTGACAATGGCGTATGCAGTGTTTTATGCTGAAAGGTCATTTCTCCCCATGTGGCTTACATAAAAAGGCTATATGGCTCCAGATCTAAGGATCAAATTCCCCGTTATCCTAGCGAACTAATCAAATTTGACTAAAAAAGGTACATTAAGAACACATTCAAGGCAAACAAAAATGGGGAAAACATTTATGAATTTTAATTTGTCTTATGCCAAGATTCAGTCTCTGCGAAATTCATTATCAGATTTACTCTGCTAAATTTCTCACTTACATACTCATAATGTTCTCTCTATTATGACAGTTCATTTTTTATTCAAACTGTTTCCAATTCTATTGTGCTTCTCTGTTTAAAAACAAGGCAGGATTGTACTGAATAGGTCACTGGAAGATTCCATATGAAAATAGTCAGTAGTCATACAGAAGAAAACGCACATATGCTCAAATCACACTCACTAGAGCTTCAAGTGGTTGTAAGGCAGAAGGTTTTTTACTTTCATGCATTCAATGCATGAAGGTAAAAAGCCTTCTGTGTGCCGGAACCCCCCCCCCCCAGCACCCTCAGTACTTACCTGAGCCTCATCGTGATCCAGCCTCAGCTGTCCCAAGTCTCTGCCTCCTTATTAGCTGAGACAGCATGTGGGAGCCATTGGCTCCCACTGCTGTCAATCACAGCCAGTCAGCCAATGAGGAGAGAGAGGGGTCTCCGTATGTGAATGGACACACAGGGGTTTATTTACTAAACCTGGTTGACTCAGAATCTTGTCCACTTCTGCATAAAAACCAATCAGCTTCCAGGTTTTATTGCTGAAGCTTAACTGAACATGCTGAGGTTAGAAGCTGATTGGCTACCATGCACAGGTGCCCAAGATTCTGAGTCAACCAGTTTTAGTAAATAAACCCCACAGTGTAGTCGGTGCCCCCTAGTGGGGGCACCTGACAGACAGGAGAGGGGGTACCCTGCAGGGGCCCGACAAGAGGAGGATCCAGGCTGCTCTATGCAAAACCACTGCACACAGTAGGTAAGTATAGACATGTTTGTTATTTTACAAAAAAAAAAATTAAACTTCTAGAATCACTTTAATAAAGGTGGAAAGTGTTCATACTGAAGCTCTGTTGAATACCCAACCATTTGCAGAGAAAGTTTAGAAATCCGAAATTTTCCTTAGTATATGACGGGATTAAAGTGAACAGATGTTCTCTGAGCAAAGTGAACATTCTTTAACCACTTTGCGTCTGGGTCAATTTTTAAATTTTTCACACATTGTAAAATCTGCATTTTTTTTTTTTGCTAGAAAATTACCCCCAAACAATTCCATATTTTCTGAAAGTAGAGACCCTGCAGAATAAAATGGTTACAGTTGCAATGTTTCTGACACATGATATTTGCGCAGCTGTTTATCAAACACATATTTTTAAGAAAAAATACACTAAAATTAACTTTAATGAGCACAAGCACATTATAATACACACTTTTTGGTATATTATAAAAGATGAGGTTTCACCAAGTAAATAGATACTTAAAAAGTGTCAATCCTCACAATTGCGCATGCCTGTGAAATGGTGAAAAGCTAAGGTACCCAAAATTGTCCATAAATGATGCTTTAAAAGCCTTTACAGGTTATCAGTTTGGAGTTAACTGTTAATGATGGCCCTAGAATTATTGATCTCACTAAATCACAGGAATACCTCACATGTGGCACAATTGCTGTTCCCCCACACGAGCCCACCCCATGCTTGCATTTGTATTGGCATGTATGTGTGTGGTAATGGGGCTGTGTTTAACATTTTGGCTAAGATCATGTGTAGTATCTGTTCTTATCAGTGTCCAGTAGGGTGCTTCACCATCATTCCTGCTTGCGGGGATGATTGGTTGTATAGTACCCCTGCTGGTAGGATGGGGGTCCTGATGGTTAGTACAGGCTGGAACAGAAACCGAGGCGCCCACAGGCAGTTGGGGCCCGGGAGTAATTCCCCCTGGAAAACCAGGGGGGCCCAGTTCCTCCTGGTTTGAACGGATCTACCTTGTCTGGCCAGGGACCGGGGAGGCAGAGAGTCCGTGGAACAGTGCCCCCTGAGTGGTCACCTCAGGGGTGCTCTTAGTAACACATGGGGGTGGGATCCCAAGTGTGAAACGTGCACATGGGCACTGCTCCAAACACTTTTCCTGCACTGCGCCTTTTAGGGCTAGGCCTTTTGGCCTTTAAGTCCAGGGCAATTTTTATGCTACGGGCCTCAGGGCCTGGCCAGTGCACAATTGCACTCCAATTGACAAACAAATGAAACCAGCGCTCAAATCTTCATGCAGACCAAGGAATTGAAAATGCCAAACGAAGAGGTGCTGCCCCTCAAAGACCGGGAAATCTGAATACTGGTGAACAAAAACAAACAAGGGCACACTCTCATCGTGCATTACCGTGGAGACCCAAGTATTTATTAAATAAAATAGAAATATACTCACAAACCAACGAGAATAAAAAAACAGAAAGAGTGGTCTGCAACAACAGCGGATGCAATGCTGTGCCCTTGGTGTGGATTTGCTGACACGTTTCGGGAGACGAACTCCCTTCCTCAGAGCTTCCTCCTTCCTTAGCTCTGAGGAAGGGAGCATCCGCTGTTGTTGTGGACCACTCTTTCTGTTTTTTTATTCTCGTTGGTTTATGAGTATATTTCTATTTCATTTAATAAATACGTGGGTCTCCACGGTAATGCACGAAGTTTGGAAACTTGGGCACTGCCCGAGGGCCCAGGGTCAGTAGGGGGCCCCATGAGATGTCCCTGGTACCTTTTTCATAGGCTTTTTTGAGTTTGGGCAAGGACATAGGGGCCCCATGATCCCCTATTTCCCGGGGGCCCCATGAGTTGTCAGTCTGCCCCTGGTACAACCTGTCACACTTTT
This sequence comes from Staurois parvus, assembly GCF_062004578.1. Taxonomy (NCBI): domain Eukaryota; kingdom Metazoa; phylum Chordata; class Amphibia; order Anura; family Ranidae; genus Staurois; species Staurois parvus. The sequence goes on along the minus strand of NW_028318055.1, from coordinate 2,999,706 downwards.
GCCACTCGATCAGGGCCAACAGCGTTGATCAGTGTATCCTGATAGCAGGGAAGTCTCCCCACTGTCCGAATACAATAGAGCACAGGGAGGATTGCCCCATCCACCTTGAATGTGTGGATGGGGGAACTGAGTATTTTTTTTTTTTGAACCTGCTGGTTGAACAAAAAAAAAAAATACTCATCTAGCTCTAGCTTTCCTATTACTGTTAAATTATTTATTTTATTTATTTATTTATCGAGTTTATATAGCGCCAAAGGGTTTGCTCAGCGCTGTACAATAGAGGGGGGGACAATACATGAAACAGAACAGTAACATCAAACAGCACACGAGGGGTTAGAGGGCCCTACTCTTTCGAGCGTACAATCTAGGAGGGAGGGGGTAGAGGCACAGGAGGAAACGGCTGTGGGGGATGGAGTGGTAGGAGGAGGGAAGGGCAGCGGCTGTTAGGTGAGGGTGGGGTAGGCTTCCCTGAAGAGGTGGGTTTTCAGGGAGCGCCTGAAGGTGAGGAGGGAAGGTGACAGTCTGATGGATTGGGGTAGTGAGTTCCAGAGGATGGGGGAGGACCTGGAGAAGTCTTGCAGTCGTGCGTGGGAGGAGGAGACCAGGGAGCAAGATAGAAGGTATTTATTTATACCTTTTTATACCTAGTTATACCTAGTTTTAACAGAAAACTGTTAAATGTTTTCTGAGGCCAAGCTGGTCCAAATGAACTACTTTCTTAACTAATATAAATATTATTTGTACAGAGATTGTACTTTCAAATTGCATAGCGTATGGCCAGCTTTAGGTAACTCACTCTGACAGGGAGTTATACCCTCATATTATGACAATTTTATTATCAAGGTATGGGGGTTACTTTTAGAAAAATAAGACTAACAGCATAGCTACATTGCTTTTATAATAAACAGGTAGATGTCTTATCTGAACAGTTTCAAATCAGTTGAATAAGTTGAATATGTTGGAGGCAGATCAAAATATCTTTTGAATAGACATTTAATTAACTTGTAGGTGTTTATAAAATGTAATAGAATCATTCATTGTGTAACAGCGATCGGTGTAGCTCCAATATTTCCTTAATTCATGGATAGCAGAAACTGGATAGGTATAAAAGAGCATTCTCAAGGAGTCTACACAACCTGCGGTTATATCTGTTATCTAAGCTTCTAATATTCCAGTTAAGTTACTTGAAAAGATCGACAGTAGTGATAAGTTGTTACTGAAGGAAACAATTAAACTCATTCATATTGAACACTTATTCTCTCTTAGGCCACAATGGTTTCTATTAGAGTAAGCACGGCTGAAAACATGAATGTACAAAGGTAAGAAAACTAGATGGCATGGCTACATTGATTCATGAAATCTTTTTTATACATGCATTATTGATATTAGGAGAGTGACTGACAAATGATGTAAGCGTATACAAGCCTAGCAACCTACCTCTTGATTACCTGTATATCTACTTTTCGCCGTATAAGACGCACTTTTTCTTCCCCAAAACTGGGGGGGAAAAGTTGGTGCGTCTTATACGACGAATAGAGAGAGAATCCGTGAGGCACGGCCACAGCCGTAGGAAAGGCCGCGGCTTTGGACTATCTCTGGAGCGGTCGGCCATCTTAGTACACCCGGCGGTGCGCACTGATGTCATCACCCCCTCTGCTCGTGGATCCTACCATAGCGCGGATCTACAACAACAGGTGAGGAGCGGGGCAATGCAATGTTACTGGCTATTATTACTAATGTGGGGGCAATGTTACTGGCTATTATTACTAATGTGGGGGCAATGTTACTGGCTATTATTACTAATGTGGGGGCAATGTTACTGGCTATTGTTACTAATGTGGGGGCAATGTTACTGGCTATTGTTACTAATGTGGGGGCAATGTTGCACTGGAACAGTGATGGTGATGACGAGTGGGGGGCAATGGTGGACTTTACAGTGATGAGTGGGGGCAATGGTGGACATTACATGATGAGTGGGGGCAATGGTGGACATTACGTGATGAGTGGGGGCAATGGTGGACATTACGTGATGAGTGGGGGCAATGGTGGACATTACGTGATGAGTGGGGGCAATGGTGGACATTACTTGATGAGCGGGGGCAATGGTGGACATTACGTAATGAGTGGGGGCAATGGTGGACATTACGTGATGAGTGGGGGCAATGGTGGACATTACGTGATGTGTGGGGGCAATGGTGGACATTACGTGATGAGTGGGGGCAATGGTGGACATTACGTGATGAGTGGGGGCAATGGTGGATGATGTATTAAACAAAAAGACAAAACGTACCGGTATGTTTGTCTTGTTGTTTTTTTTTACTGATCCGAAAAAGATCCGATCCGTGACTCCTGATCCGTGGAACGATCCGAACCGTGAGTTCTTTTATTTCTGGATTTGTTACATGGTTGGCATAAAATTGTTCTTAAACTGCTGTTAACTTTATACAGTTGATATAAAATATTTTACTACAGTATTGGGTTCAGAATCTTTTTTTTCTAGATTTTCCTCCTTTAAAATTGGGTGCGTCTTATATTCCGGAGCGTCTTATATGGCGAAAAATACGGTAAGTCATGCAGGCTCCATTACTAATTAGAGCCACTCACTGCCATACCTGCATCTAATCAGCCACAAAACTGTGTAATCCATATGTGTTGGTAATTAAAGGGATGAGTTGGCAGCCCATGAACTTGTCATTTTAAAACCCTATCAATGAATTGGTGGATATTGTGTAGTTTCTCTGAGCACATCTGTGAGTTTTTGAAGTATTTTTCTTAAAGCGACTTTATTGTTGGTTTCACATTTTACCTGCCTAATGTTCTATATTTTGCTATTGTTTTCATTATAGAGATTTCAGATCACTAGAGGTAACAAACACTCAATCTGCAACCACTTGGCCACTCTACATAAAATACTCCTGAGGAAAAAACATGGGGAATGTACAGTTTTCAAAGAGTTGGCTGATGTGTAAACTACCACTGTGAGAAGCAGTAAAGAGCCAAGAAAACATTGGTGTGGTTCAAGCAGGGTCTGGCAAACATGAGTACAATTCAGGTGCCAAATCCAACATCTTTGAAATCAAAAGGAGCCGAATATAAAAAATCAGTTCTGGAAATTTTCTAGGCTAATATGCATGGAATTTTCAAACAAATGGGACGGGGGGCTGGACACTGGGGGACATTTACAAAACCAAAAATTAGACTGGGATTTTAGTAAAGCTTAACCACTTGCCCTCCTGAGGATTTACCCCCCTTAATGACCACGCCTCTTTTTGCTACTTGGTGCTGCACTAATTCAACTGATAATTGCGCGGTCATGCAATGCTGCACCCAAACAAAATTTGCGTCCTTTTTTCACACAAATAGAGTTTTCTTTCGCTGGTATTTGATCATCTGTGAGCTTTTTATTTTTCACGCTATAAACAAAAAAACTCCAAAAATTTTGAAGAAAAACAATATTTTTTACTTTCAGCTATAAAAAATATATAGTAAACTCAAAGTTGGTTATAAATTTAGGCCAAAATGTATTCTGCTCCATGTTTTTGGTAAAAAGAATCCCAATAAGTGTATATTGATTGCTTTGTGTGAAGTTATAGCGTCTGCAAACTATGGTATAGATACTGCAATTTACACCATTTTTCTGCTATACAGCGCTGCGCTAGTTTAACGGACAATTGCGCGGTCATGCAATACGGTACATAAATGAAATTTATGTCCTTTTTTCACAGAAATAGAGCTTTCTTTCGGTGGTATTTGATCGCCTGTGCGTTTTTTATTTTTTGCGCTGTAAAAAAAAAGACTGACAATTTTGAGAAAAAAAAACAATATTTTGCACTTTTTGCTATAAAACATGTCCAGTAAAAAAAATGTAAAAATCAAATTTTTTCTTAAATTTCAGCCAAAATGCATTCTGCGACATGTCTTTGCTAAAAAAAAAAAAAAACAATACATGTAAATTAATTGGTTTACGTGAAAGTTATAGCGTTTACAAATGGCGGGAAAGATACTGGGATTTAAAATTTTTTTTTATACTAATAATGGCGGCGATCAGCGACTTATGACGGCGATCAGCGACTTATGGCAGGACTGCGGGACTGCAGCGGATATTCTGACACTGGGGGGGAACTGACTTGGGGTCACTGACATCCCCAGTGACACCAATACAGTGATCAGTGCAAAAAAAAACATTGACACTGTACTAATGGCACTGGGGAGGAAGGGGTTATCAAGGTATGGGGGTTAATAACTTTTATATTTACTGAAAGGGTTAACTGTGTGAGGGGAGTGTTTTACTAGGGGTCGGGGGTGTGTACTGCACGGGGACACGCTGATCGGGATCTTTCCGGGATTCTTTCCAGTTCAGCATGTTCGGTAACGAACGGCTGCTGACCCGGCGACTGACATCCGCGGCCGTGATCGGAGGGACAGGTAGGGCAACGGCGCGCCTCACGCGCGCTCCCTACCTGTTTTGCAAACACACATTTTAAAACGTGGTTTTGCCCAGCTTTGCCGCCCTGCCGCCGTATTTCTACAGTGGCTGGGCGGCAAGTGGTTAAAGTGAAACATTAAACATTCAAAACTTCATTAAATTACATTTCCAGGGGATTACCTGACCCTGCCCATGAAGTGGTTCATTTGCACGAAGTACACAACCTATTACAGCAACATTGACATTTACAAAGAGTATTTAAGCCCTTTCTGATGCCACCTCCTGGACTTTTAGGGGGCCCTAAATCCAGGAGGTGGGCATTCCGATCACATGACTGCTGTTATTGTCAGTCACAAGTATGCATCGGGAGCTTCCCATTCCCTGACGGTAACTGTGCCGGGAGTGTTCAGGGCATGTACTCTCAGCACAGAAATCTGTTCACGTAGGGCCGCATATATGTGACCTCTCAACGGTAAAAGCCACCCACCAAGAGAACGCATATAGTCATACCTCAGGCGGGAAGAGGTTGATTGACAGCAATATGACAGTTCCCAGCTGCCATGTGCTGTTTGTAAACAAACAACCAGGGATTCTAGTCATCTATGTCAGACCCTTAACCTAGATGAGGGGTTGCTATAGCTGTTAATAGGGGACACCCATACAAAAATAAAATGGTGTGGGGGTTCCCCCATAATTCATACAAGGATCTTTAGGTCTGGTATATATTTTAGGGGGACCCCACATGAAAAAAAAACAAAAAATAGTGTGAGGCCCACCAAGTCCAAGACAAAGGGGGAGGGTCTCCCGGGTGATGTCACTGACCATATTTGTACATGACAAATGACTGTGAGGTTGTTGGACAAATATGGTCATGTCCAATGTCAATGAGGTCACTTAGGAGACCCTGCCCCTTTTATTTATTTCAGCTTTTATCCTCTGGCTCTGTCAGAAGCAGGTGGGCAGTCATGGGGTAACATCGTGGCTCCAGGTTTTTGTCCTTTTGCAGGTATGTATCTCTTACGCATTCAGATGGTGTGGGGGGCGGTATATGAGAGGCCCCGTATTGTTAAAGAGGACTTCCAGAGTCTAATAAGACAAGCCAGAGTTGTGGGGAAGAGGACCTTGTCCACATTTTGCTTTGGTTGCCCCTTAAAATTCATATTAGACCTGAATGGAGCCTCATGCCATTTTTTTTCTTTTAGATATTCCTTGGTCCTTTGCTTACATGGCCAGGGATTAGATGCATTAGAGGGCAGGAGAGACATTCAGGTTCTAATGGACCTCTGATGTCTTCAGAAAGAGTACCTGCCACCTGTCCACAGCTATCCCCCTTGTGATAGTAATAAAGTTAAATTAAAACAATGTGAAAAAGTGTAAAAAAACAAATTTTAAAAAAATAAATACAAGTAAAAATAAAACAATGAAAGCAGTGATTGCACCACACATGTGAGGCATTGTCACAATCATCAGTGAGTGGGAACAATAATTCTAGGGCCATAATTCATGAGTAACTGCACAGATAAAATGTAAAGACTTTTAAAGCATTACCTATGAAAAATGTTGGGTACAGTAGTTTCTCGCCATTTCTCTGGTGTGTGCAGTTTTGAGCCTTGACATGTTTGGTAACCTATTTACTTGACATGACATTATATTTTATCAAAAACTGGGTTTTCTGTTGTGTTTGTGGGCACTAAAATTCATTTTAGTGTATTTTTCCCCAAAATTTGCATTTGATAAACAGCTGCACAAATATAGCTTGAGATAAACATATTTGTTTGGGGGTTCTAAGTAATTTTCTAGCAAAACTGCTGATTTTAATGTGTGTGTGAAAAAAAACAAAATTGTAATGTGTCAGAGATATTTTCTCTCAATTCCTTTTTGTGTCTCCAGAACAGAAAGTGTTACTATATTACTAATTACTATATGGAGGTATGAATTACTATATGGGGGATGAATTACTATATGGGGGATGAATTACTATATGGGGGATGAATTACTATATGGGGGATGAATTACTATGGGGGATGAATTACTATGGGGGATGAATTACTATATGGAGGTATGAATTACTATATGGGGGATGAATTACTATATGGGGGATGAATTACTATGGGGGATGAATTACTATATGGGGGATGAATTACTATGGGGGATGAATTACTATATGGGGGATGAATTACTATATGGGGGATGAATTACTATGGGGGATGAATTACTATAGGGGGGATGAATTACTATGGGGGATGAATTACTATATGGGGGATGAATTACTATGGGGGATGAATTACTATTTGGGGGATTAATTACTATAGGGGGGATGAATTACTATGGGGGATGAATTACTATAGGGGGGATGAATTACTATGGGGGATGAATTACTATATGGGGGATGAATTACTATATGGGGGATTAATTACTATATGGGGGATGAATTACTATGGGGGATGAATTACTATATGGGGGATTAATTACTATATGGGGGGATGAATTACTATGGGGATGAATTACTATATGGGGGATGAATTACTATAGGGGGGATGAATTACTATATGGGGGATGAATTACTATGGGGGATGAATTACTATGGGGGATGAATTACTATATGGGGGATGAATTACTATGGGGGATTAATTACTATATGGGGGATGAATTACTATGGGGGATGAATTACTATATGGGGGATGAATTACTATGAGGGATGAATTACTATATGGGGGATTAATTACTATGGGGGATGAATTACTATATGGGGGATTAATTACTATGGGGGATGAATTACTATGGGGGATGAATTACTATATGGGGGATTAATTACTATGGGGGATGAATTACTATGGGGGATGAATTACTATATGGGGGATGAATTACTATGGGGGATGAATTACTATATGGGGGATTAATTACTATGGGGGATGAATTACTATATGGGGGATTAATTACTATGGGGGATGAATTACTATATGGGGGATTAATTACTATGGGGGATGAATTACTATATGGGGGATTAATTACTATGCTTACTATGGGGGAATATTACTATACTTACTATGGATGACACATACACATCATTCATCTACTCTTGGTCCGGCCCCCGGGTCCAATTATAAAATACTTTATTATTTCATAATAAAGTAATTATAAAATAATTTCTTTGTGTTTGATTCCTATTCAAGAGAATTACTTTATATATAGTCAATATAGGCACAGAGATAAATTTTTTTAACATTTTCTAATGGTGGTGTGCCTCGTGATTTTTTTCATGAAAAAAGTGTGCCTTTGCACAAAAAAGGTTGAAAAACACTGCCCTTGAGAATAAAATGGTGGGTTTCACATATTTTTATGGCACACGGTATTTACGCAGTGTTTTTAAAAAACTTCTATATTACCAAATTTTTTGGTATAATAAATAGTTGATGTTACGTCGAGTAAATAGATATCAAACATGTTACACTTTAAAATTGCGTAAGCTCGTGGAACAGTACTAAACTACAGTTTCTAAAAATCTCCATAGGCAATTTTTAAAAGCCCTTACAGGTTACCATTTTAGAGTTACAGAGGAGGTCTGGTGCTAGAATTATTGCTGTCTTTATGGTGTTCATGGCTATACCTCACATGTGTGGTGCGATCGTCCTTTTCATATGCATGTGGAACTGGTGCATGCGTTCGCCATTTCACATGAGCACGGTGGGATGAAGGCGCATTAATATATATATATATATATACAGTTGTGTTCAAAATAATAGCAGTGTGTTGAAAAAAGTGAATAAAGCTGAAAATCCTTCTAATAGCTTTTATTTCCATCCACACAAATGCATTGGGAACACGACACATTCTATTCCAAATCACAACATGAAGAAATATACATCAAATTTGTGTTGTTCCTCTAAAACAATTGAAGAAAATTGAATATTAGACGGTTCAAAAGAATCGCAGTGTTTGTATTCTTCTTTACTATTCCAGCACAGGATGATTGGACCACATTCCACAGTTCTTCTCTATTTCTTGGTTTTGCCTCAGAAACTGCATTTTTGATGTCACCCCACAAGTTTTCTATTGGATGAAGATCCGGGGATTGGGCTGGCCACTCCATAACGTCAATCTTGTTGGTCTGGAACCAAGATGTTGCCCGTTTACTGGTGTGTTTGGGGTCGTTGTCTTGTTGAAACACCCATTTCAGCATGGCAGCATGACCTCTTCAATTATTCTGATGTATTCAAACTGATCCATGATCCCTGGTATGCGATAAATAGGCCCAACACCGTAGTATGAGAAACATCCCCATATCATGATGCTTGCACCACCATGCTTCACGGTCTTCACAGTGTCCTGTGGCTTGAATTCAGTGTTTGGGGGTCGTCTGACAAACTGTCTCCGCCCACTAGACCCAAAAAGAACAATCTTACTTTCATCAGTCCACAAAATGTTGTGTCATTTCTCTTTAGGCCAGTCAATGTGCTCTTTGGCAGATTGTAACCTCTTCAGCACACGTCTTTTCCCAACAGTGGGACTTTGCGGGGGCTTCTTGCAGATAGCTTGGCTTCACATAGGTGTCTTCTAATTGTAACAGTCCTCACAGGGAACGTCACACCTTCTTTCATCTTCCTGGAGCTGATTGTTGGCTGAGTCCTCACAGGGAACGTCACACCTTCTTTCATCTTCCTGAAGCTGATTGTTGGCTGAGTCCGCGCCATTTTGGCTATTCTTCTATCCATTCCAATGGTAGTTTTTCGCTTTCTTCCACGTCTTTCAGGTTTTGGTTGCCATTTTAAAGCATTTGCCATCATTTTATCTGAGCAGCCTATTTTTTTCTGCACTTCTTTATATGTTTTCCCCTCCAATCAACTTTTTAATCAAGGTACGCTGTTCTTCTGAACAATGTCTGGAATGACCCATTTTCCTCAGAATTTCAGAGAGAAATGCACTGTAACCAGCATGTCCAACATTTGCTGCCTTCCTTCCTTAAATAAGGGCAATAATTGCCACCTGTTTATCAAAGAATGAATGACGTCACTAATAGAACTCCACACTGCTATTATTGTGAACACGCCCCTTTCAATGAGTGATTCAATGACACAGAATCAGCAGCATGCATGTCATGACTGTTGGGTTTGTTGGATTTCTATTACTCTACTACACCTGCTAGGAAATTATTTGCCATGTAGAAATATCATTTCTACCAAAAACAGTGATTGATCCGGTTAGTGATGTCTGGCTGCTAGTATTTTGAACACAACTGTATGTATATATATATATATATATATATATATATATATATATATATATAGTTTAATTATTTCATTTTTTTTTATACTGTAACTTTTGTCTTGTTTGATGACTTTTTTTGCAATGTTAACATCCCTTGTGATAACAATAAAGCGTGACAGGGCCTCTTTTTGTAGAGATCTGGGATCTATTAGACCCCATAGCTCTCCTTTGACCTCCAAAGCATCAAATCACAACAAAATCAGTGTGATCTACTGCTTGATGAAGTCAGTAACAGCTTGTTTACTTGATCCCAAAACCAGACTTGGTGAAATCCTTGTCACTTCCGGTTTCTGACATCACACAGTGAAAGGAATGACATCCGAGCCTCCCACTGTGTATCATAAACAGGATGCTGCTGGATGAATCCTTTCCAGGCACCCTGATTGCACAGGAGAGCCTTGTAAAGGCTGCTGCGGTGGGGGAGGGAAACCCCCTTCTGCTACCTGTAAAAGTAATCCAGTGACTCTATAGCCAATTGGATTACTTTTTACTTTGTACAGAATCACCTTTTTAAAGAATGATATCTCAGTCATTGCTGCAGCTGCATCACCATTCCCATTCAAAGAAATTTGGGTACGTCCAGGGGCGGACTGACAATTCATGGGGCCCCTGGGCAACAGGGGATCATGGGGCCCCTGTGTCCTTGCCCAAACTCAAAAAAGCCTATGAAAAAGGTACCAGGGGCATCTCATGGGGACCCCTACTGACGGCAGTGCCCGGGATTCTAAATGGTCAGTCCGCCCCTGGGTACGTCCTATGGAGGGGAAGTGGCCCATTCAAGGACATTTGGGTTCTCATATGCAGGTGAAGTGGTTAAAAAGAACATGAAAACAAAAAAAAAATACTAAATTTGTTTTAACTTGGCACTGCTCTACTTTAACTGGCAATTGTGGAGTCATGTAACACTACATGCAAATAAAAAATTATATTATTTTTTTTCTCACAGAGCTTTCTTTTGGTGCTATTTAATCACCACTGGGTTTTTATTTGTTATTATATAAACGAAAAAAGACTGAAAATTTTGAAAAAAAAATATTTTCTATTACTAAACATATTCAATAAAATTTTTTTAAAAAATCTAATTTCTTCAAACATTTAGGCCAAAGTGTATACTGCTACATGTCTTTGGTTTAAAAAATCCCAATAAGTATATTAATTGGTTTGTGTGAAAGTTATAGTATATGCAAACTATGGTACTGTATATACAGTATATTTGGAAATCGATGAATCCTGATTTACTGATGACCTATCTCATTTGTTAAGACCCTAAAAATGCCAGAACAGTACAAATATCCCCCCCAAAAAATGAGGCGATCAGCTATCCTGAGATTCCCGGAAGATATCGCACCATTTTGCGAGATCCTAGATATCCCAATCGTGGACCAGCCCAACTGGTCTGGAGAATCCCACCTCCCATCTCAGTTGGATGAAGACCCAATGGAGGCCCAATCTGCTGGACACCCTGGAGGAGCAAGGCGATGTAGACCCTCCCACCTCACCTCGTCCTCTCCTGTACGACGAAGACTCACTATTGGGGCCAGTCTACCAACTTCACCAACTCATCGCAAGGCACGCCACAAATGACACTTCTTCTTATCCCCCTCCCCCCCCACCCGTGCATCATCCTTCCCCCATTTTATGGCTTCTTCCGCACTCTACCCAATATCTTGTGTGATTCTTTTCTAAACCCTGGTTCAAATTCACCTTCACGTGAAAACCTTCTAACCTCCCTTGGCTAAGATGCTAGGGTATGTGTATCGCATTAGATTGTTCTAACTCTCATGCATACTACATGTTCATGCTATGTTTATGTCAGTTTCAAATGTATATACACAGATTATACTAGATCTTGCTCTCAGCGGGCTGCATAGTCACGGTACTAATCAAACCGCAGACCATAACCTTGCTTGTTCTGGGGTTTGTTTGTCTCTGTAGTAGTGGCCTGATAGCCTCGATTGAGGCTGGAGTTTCTCCTTTTTTCAGGATCCAGAAATGCAGACTACTCAGTTGCCTCGACGTCGGCCTGCATCCCTGAATCTCAATGCATTATGTAATTGATGTCTCTATGCAAGGTTTCTTTTACGATTGAGATTGTGAGTATGAGCTAATACGGTTTAATGAAGCCTTCTCGCATTGCCCTTTGTAAACATATTTTATGGTCCATTAGCAATCCCAGAACGAGCCTTCTCACTTTTATCCACTGTTTATATTGTGGTACTATAGTACTGTTATTGTGTGACCAGGCCATACTTTGATATACATCCTACCCATGGGGCCTTTTCATGAACATCTCGCCTACAAAATGGGCTCATAGGAACCACTTTCCGAATACCATACTTCCCTACACGCTAGTGATCATCCCTAGAATTACACACGAGTACTTGAGGTACTATCTGCAAAGCACTCATACACTTTTCCTGCCCCCCCCTCCCTCCTCCATGCATCACCTTTCCCCCATATTACGGCCACTTTCACATTCTTCCCAATATATCGTGTGATTACCTTCTAAACTCAGGTTCCAATCCATCTTCAAATGACAACCACTTAACTGCCCTTGACTAAGGTACTAGGATATGTCTAACACATAGGATTGTTTTGACTTTTATGCATACTACCTGTTCAATCTATGTTTATGCAAGTTTCAGATATATGTACATAAAATATTTTTGACCACACTCTCAGCAGGCCGCATAGTCACGGTACCAATCAAGCTGCATACCACAACCTCGCTTGTTCTGGGGTTTGCCCGTATCTGTGGTAGTGGCCAGCTGCACTGCGTGGAATGCCTCGGTTGGGGCCAATGTTTCTCTTCTTTCGGGATTCGAAGATGCAGATTATCCAGATGTTTTGCCATCGGCCTGCATCCCTGAATCTTACTGCATTATATAATTGATGTTTCTTTGCAAGGTTTCATATAAGATTGATATTTTGAGTCTGAACTAGCACAGTATAATGAGGCCTTTTCGCATTGTCTTTTGATAGCTCACATTATGGTTCATAGGCAATTCCAGAACGAACCTTACTACTATTATCCACTGTTTATCTTGTGATACTATAGTAATGCAATTGTATGACTATGCCACGCCTTGGTACACATCCTCACCTTGGTGCCTTCCCAGGACAGTTTTACATACAACTAGACTCATAGGAGCCATCCTCCCAAATACCATACCTTCATACATGCTATAGATCATCCCTAGATTTAAACACGATTACTTATAATATATGCAACACACTTCTACATATAACATCTCCTACCCGTGCCCCCTTATTACAAATTGAATACCTCTCCCTACGAAAATTTGCTGATAGCCACCTATCTCCGTGTGTCACTGCTACCTTTTATTGGACCCTATCTTACACACATTTTTCGATCTTGACATACCTAGTAGGTCCTAGACGGTCATCCTTGGCACTCTCCCACGACCCCCCACAGCGGACACCACTGGATCCGACTAAACAGCTCCAAATTGAATTTCACACCTACCCACAATACATCATTAACCTCACCAACATATACAATTCACAATACAGGACGGCGTAGCCGGACTATCCTGTCTCCGGAGTTTGTTTCTTAAGAGAGTTTTAGGACCACGTAATACCGCATTTATATGGGTTTTTGTGTGGGTGCCGAACACTTTCCACCTCTACTATTTTCTGAATTCTTGACTCTTCCTCTCTCTTTTTTTCACTCCTATTTCTACTTTTCATTTTCTCTGCCCTCTGGGGGGGGGGTTCTTCTCTCTTCTCTCCCCCCCCCTCTTGTTTACCCCTCCCCCCATTCCCACACCCATCGGCAGCAACTTATAGACTTTTATTAGTACTTTTTCTGCAATCTATGACAATGTCTACTAAACCCGCATCCGTACGAGCCCAGCATACACTTCCTGTGGCATCTCTTAATGCAAGAGGTCTAAATATACCTGAGAAACGCTCACAACTCCTGACTTATATGAAAAACCTGCGAGCAGATGTGCTCTTCATCCAAGAAACTCACTTTCGTGCTGATCATATCCCTAAATTCTCCAATGCTAATTACCCGACAGTCTACCATGCAGTTAACACAGAACTGAAAGCAAAAGGTGTGTCCACTTTGATCTCCAAAAAACTTCCGCTCGCAATTACTGATTCTCTCGAGGAGCCAGAGGGAAGGTTCGTCTTCCTTAAAGGCACCCTCTACAACAAACCGCTTACTCTAACTAACATTTACAGTCCCAATACGGCACAAGTATGCTTTTTCTGTAGGTTTTCTAAAACACTTGCAACATTTCAATCGGGTATTCTGATTCTTGGGGGCGATTTTAATGTAGCCTTGAATCCGTTGGAAGACACTTCGACAGGCTCCTCATCAAAACCCTTCCGAGCACTTAAACAGATCAAACTTGAACTGAACGACCTTGTTCTCCATGACACATGGCGTACCCTACACCCCTCTGACAAAGACTACACTTTTTCTCCACAACTCACAATCGTTATTCCAGAATCGACTATCTCTTTCTTTCACAAAAAGACTTACACACATGAAAGTCAGCCTCTATTGAATCAATGATTATTTCTGACCATCACCCGATCATGATGACCATACACCTTCCTGATGCCCCACCTTCGTCCAAAACATGGCGACTAGATCCCTTTCTCCTTACGGACTCATCCGTTACCCTTCAAATTCGTGAATTTCTGGCCAATTACTTCAAGGAAAATACGTCCGGGAAACAACAACACTCATTCAATGGGAAGCACACATATGTGTGATACGTGAGCTCCTTCTTTAAATTGCTGCTTCTCGAAAACGCATAGCTCAGGCATCTTTTACTTCTATACTTCATAGAGTACGTAAACGTGAATGCTCACATAAACACTCAAAGGCTTTAAACTCTGCAACCGAACTTGACCTGGCATGCAAACAACTTTGAGACATAGTGGAAATGAAAACCAAGCGCAATTTTACTTTATCTCAGAAACTCTTTTACGAACATGGGAATTAGAGCAGCAAATTTCTAGCCAGGGCCTTGGAATCTAAAAAAGCGGCTCGCACTATTCATCAACTCAACTCTCAACAAGGTCACTTACTTAACCTCCCTAGCGGTCTGATTATGTCCATATTTCTGTGCTGAAAGCGGTACATTTTTTTGCATGGAAATATGTATTTTTTTATTGTAGGCTGTAATTTTTAGGAATAACTCACTGAAATCTGTCCGAACAAGAGTCTAGTAAACATCCCGGGGAGGATAAAACTTGAAACACGAAATCATAAATTATAATTTAATAAATAATCATAAAAAATAATAATATAATAATAAATGTAATTCAATAATATAATCAAACCAAAAACACTGAAATTTGAAATATAGCGCCAAGTTCGCACATCACTGAGCAAAGTCGCAAATCGTTTTCAGTGTCTGATGGCAAATTTCCCCACGAATCATTATCATTCAATTCTGCAAGTGGTTCTGATTTACTATCGCTGTTCTCTAGCCGGTCTAAAACCGCTTTTCACCTAAAAGGACACTTTTTGGACGCCATGGACGTTTCTCAGTTTCCAGGCAGAAAGAACGGTAAAAATGCAGGCAGGGCGCCGGACAAAGCACTCGGGACAAAATGTATGTGAAATGGTTTGATACAAGAATGTTATACTATGTGATTTTAGTGATTTTAGTGAAAGTGACTTTTTGTCATTTTCAAATTTCCTGCCGTTCCATCCCCCGTACGTCCCGACGCTCACAGGGGACGGAACCCAGATGATAGATGCCGGCATCCACCGGATTACATTGCCGGGGACACTGCAGGAGGGACATAGCGGGAGCGCAGGACAAGGTAAGTGATCGAGGGATCGTGGAGCAGCGCCGCATGGTAAACCCGAGTGTAGCTTGGGGGGGGTTACCGCTTGTGGTACTGAAACTTTACCCCGAGCTACACTCGGGAATACCTCCAGGGAGGTTAAATCTTCTGCGGATATCGCAGCTGAATTTGAAAAATATTATACTCCCCTCTACAATCTACCCTTAGCCCCAAAACCGACAGGGGATATTAGAGCACGTAAGGTCATTATCCAGACTTTACTCTCACAATATCTTCCCAAACCTATCTCACAATCACAAGCACGAGAGTTAGATGGAACTTTGACACTGACAGAACTACAACATGCTATCGCACAATTAAAACCAGGTAAAAGCCCAGGCCCAGACGGACTTATAACCACATACTACAAATCCTTCATAGACATCCTCGCACACCCATTCCTAAAGGCTTTCAACTCATTAGATACCCCAGGACAGTCCATGCGCCATCTTTTTGAGGCGCACATCCCACTTATACTGAAAGAAAACAAGGACCAAACATTGCCAGCTAACTATCGTCCAATCTCCCTCCTGAACGTTGATCTAAAGATTTTTGCCAAAATACTAGCCAATCATTTACTACACATCATAGACCCCATTATATCCACTGACCAGGTAGGGTTTGTGCCCGGTAGAGCGGCAAAAGACAATACGATCAGAGCGATAAATGTGCATCATTGGTTGACACAGAAGAAACAATTGGGCTTCTTCCTCTCTCTAGACTCTGAGAAGGCCTTCAACAGGTTGACATGGGACTACATGGAGGCGGTCCTGACTGGCCTTGGTCTTCCGCCACATCTCTTGAATTTCATCATATCACTGTATACAACACCAACGGCCAAAGTTAGAGTTAATTGCCTCCTATCAGACATCTCTATTAGCAATGGGACCAGACAGGGATGTCCATTATCCCCCCTCCTATTCATTCTTACTTTGGAACCTTTTTTGAATTGCATTAAATGGAATGACAATATCAAAGGAATTTTAATCAATGGCAAAACACACAAAATAGCTGACTTTGCCGGCGACATCTTACTTTCCCTGACAGACCCACATGTTACATTACCTAACTTACTACATGATTTCAAATTGTTCCAGTATTTGGCCAATTTTAAAATTAATTTCAATAAATCCCAGGCACTCAATGTTTCCCTAACCCAAGATACGGTCAGGCAGGCGAAGACAAATTTTCCTTTTGCTTGGCAGTCTGAGGCCATCACGTATTCAGGAATCCAATTACCGACTCACCTTACAGAACTCTACGCCAAAAACTTTTTACCCAGTTTACGTAGCATCACCAAGGATCTACAGACATGGGACAAACCATTTTTTTCTTGGTTTGGAAGAACAGCTATTCTTAAGATGAACGTGCTTCCCAGACTACTATACCTGATGCAAAAGATTCCAATCAAGCCAATTCTTTCTTTAAGTTTTAGAAAATACTATGTACTTCTTTTCTATTGTTTAATAAACGCCCCAGAATTGGTTTTGAACAACTTATCATGCCTAAGACGGGAGGAGGTATTGGACTGCCTGATATTACTCATTATTACAGAGCCTGTCACATGGCAAGAATAGTAGATTGGTCTATGAAAACCTTAAGGCTTGGGTAAACTTGGAAGCTGCATTTTCGAGGACCCCGCTTTCTGCTTCCCCTTGGCTGAAAAATTCCCACATCCTGTTTGAGTTCAGGGAACACCTTCTTATATGCCCTACTCGGTCTTGTTATCATCTATTAAGTCAGAAAACAGTTTTCTCCTCTACCCCTGGTCCACTCACTCCTATCAAAATGAACCCTGACTTCCCCCCTGGTATGTCTCGTGCCTTTCTCACTGGGTCTAGCCCTCCAGACAATTTGAGACTGCATCAGCTCTTCAAAGATGGGACATTCTTACTCAGAGACCACCTTTTGAACAAATGGCCATCCCTAACCCTGACACCGTGGATGTATAGACAGCTCCATCTCTTTATACACAGCTCATCACACCTAAAATATTACACTAGACCACTCACCCCATTTGAAAAACTTTGCTCAACCGACTCTCCCCAGAGACATGTCGTATCTAAACTCTACACATGCCTCGAAAACAAAATTGACCTTCCGTCTAGGAAAGCCTGCACGGCCTGGAGCTCTTACTTCAACTGTCGCCAGAAGACTGGGATCACATTTACGACCATATACATAAAGACTCCATATGTGTCTCAACACAAGAAAACAATTTCAAACTACATTCTAGATGATACAGAGTTCCATTCCTGCTTCACAAATTTGACCCTAACATTTCAGATTCGTGCTGGAGATGCCATCAGGTGACGGGTACACTATTACATATCTGGTGGGACTTCCCACTGCTGCAACCTTTCTGGGGGAAAATTCAACCCATAATCATGCAAGAAACTACGTACTGCCTAGACCTCTTCCCCGCACAATTTTTGCTCCACCATTCCACACTTCCATTTAGGACATACCGTAAATCACTCGCCATGCACATGGTAAATGCGGCAAAACAATGTATCCCAGTTCATGGGCGTTCAACACGTTCCCACTGTTCGAGAAGGGTTTTCTATGATCAACAAAATTGAGGAAATGGAGGAACTTATTTCTGTAGCAAAAGACCATCCTGAGAGATTCAGGAAGACATGGGCTTGTTGGAGTCACTTCAAAACCACTACCACCTATCACCTACTACTGCATGAACAGCCTACACCCCCCGATTAAATAATTGGACACAATGTTATGTCATACGACACCCTCTCCATCCGTGACGCATTTATGCATAATCAGACGGATTGAGACTCAACATCATAACCTATCTTTCAGGTTCTTGATCCACATATTAGCCCATTAAATGATCTCGCATATATTAACTCATAAGCTATATAGTTATCTTTCTGGCTCGTATAAAACAACGTGATTTATTTTACCTGCAGTTAACCCCTCCAACGCCCCCCTCCAGTCCATATCTATTCTCCCCCTCCCCCCCCCTTGTCCCCCCCCCCTTTTTTTTCCCTCTCTCCTTGGATTCCCCCCTTCTACCTCACCTTGCATCTTTTTTTCTAGCTTTTCATCTCTCTGATTTCTCTTTACCTCACACCTTTTGTCCGATTTCGTCAATCACATATCTCCAATAAAATATAGCATGTAATCTTTCATACAGGTGTGCTTAGACTCACGTAGATCACACTCTCCCGAAATGGGCACACAAATTATAACGCACATACCAACATGTGTTATCTTTTCTCAGCTCTTTACATTCCTCCAACATAAGGGCTTACAAGTAGATAGGTCAGTAATTAATATACCTATAATGATTTACCTATTGTACCTTTTGTATCTGCTGGTTTGATATACACTTTTGGATATAAAGTTATATCTCAATATGATTTGTAATACAATTCAAACCCATAGCCGTCTGCGAAACGGGATGCTGTATATTGTGTCTATGTTCGGACGGTAACCCATATTTGTACTCATATTGATCTGCCTTAACTCTTTCAATAAAATTACTTTTGGAAAAAAAAAAAAAAAGAAAACCATGGCCGCAAATGGTGGCGCAGGTAGGGCGCGTGCGCGCCTCAAGCGCGCCACCTACCCGGAAATGAAAAATCACACATATATATATATATATATGTGTGTGTGATTTTGCGCACCCATGCCGCTCTGTAGCAGTATTTCTGCTATAGGGCGTTCGGGAAGCTGTTAAAATCCAATAATCCTTTAGTGAATTGATGCCACACAAATGGTGTGCAAGTAAGGCATGGGGCTTAGATGAAAAAAAAACAAACTTAATGACTGACTTAATGAAAAGCAATGGGTCTACATACATTACATGAATAGTATGTTGGTAGATGTTTCCTGAGACATAATCACATCTTAAGGATAATGTTAACCCATCAAGAGGGAACAATATATCAGTCCTTTATGCACAATTGACAGCTAGAAATGGATAAATATTATTTTTCACCTCTTTGCTATTACACATGGAGCTAGTTAACCTTACATGGGTCATAGGAAGGTTGAACTATTTAGTCTCACTGGTCATTCTGTGATGTGTTGTTAGAGGATACTACAAGCACAAACATTGACTTATACTGTGATACGGATGTAGAAGTCTTCATATCTCCCCCAGGAAACACAAATCAGGAATCATCTTGTACAAGCTAGAGAGGCATAGTAATCTGTTGGCTAAATATACCATGTGTGCTGTTATGTTCTGACTCCAGGTTGCTAGATTGTACACTGTACTGTGCCACAAATGGGTTTTTAACACCTCATTATAGACTTGTCAGGAGGCCAGGGGTATATGGATTCTGGTTCTCCAAGGTTAGGATAAATAGTGGACCTCTGACACAGAGATATCTCCTTTAATAAAGACTTCACCAAAGGACAAAGCTTAAGCTGCATGCACATGAAGATTGAATGAAGAATGGAAGAAAACTTAAATCTATCATTGTTGTGTCCCGTTCTTTTTTTCGTAAGATTTTAACATTTGCCTTGTATTTACGATGTTCTTAGTCTGAGCTGTGTGTTACCACCCCCCAGTGGAGCCTCTGAATTGTTTTGTGATTTCTCTACACAACTGAAGGTGACACACCTCACTCACCCAGCCCTTACCCACACTCTTTGTTTCCAGACCCCTGCTCTGATCCAGGAAAAGTCAAGTTTAGGCTAAACAGGGATAAAAGTTGTTGTGATCTCTCTCTTTTAATTGTGCTGAGAAAGTCCAATTTTTCCTTCCTTACAAGTGTTGAGAGTGCTCTCTAGTACAATCTGATCACACTAGGCTTCAAAATCACACCTCACACTGTGCGATGAGCAGGGGCGGACTGACAACTCATGGGGCCCCAGGGCAATAGGGGATCATGGGGCCCCTGTCTCCTTGCCCAAACTCAAAAAAGCCTATGAAAAAGGTACCAGGGGCATCTCATGGGGCCCCCTACTGACCCCGGGCCCTCAGGCAGTGCCCGAGTTCCCAAATGGTCAGTCCGCCCCTGGCGATGAGTAGTCTCTCCTGAATGTGGTCAGTTATGGCAGAGTTCAGTTCAACCAGTAGCCCAGTCTTTTCCACACAGCTTTAAGAGTTTCCTTTCTCCTTTCCTCTTTTCAGCCTGTCAACCACATCTCTCTTTGCTTTGTTGCATCAAGCAGTTACCATCTTTCAGGCTTGATCCAGACTCTGCCAAGATGGCTGCCCTCTGCACTGGAGACACTCCATAGACAAGCATTACACAGTGGTCTCCTTATACATGCCTGCTCCTCTTCTGCATAAACTATATTCAGTTTAACCCTGTCCACACTGCAGAATGATAATACAGCAGCAACAAAGCAAGAAGTTCAGCAGCAGTTATTAGCTACAATCTAGTTTACGTGTGTTTTTCCTGTGCTTACCATTCCACACAATGGAGTTTGTGGGGTTTATTTACTAAAGGCAAAGAAACACATTGCAAGTGAAGTTGCTCTCTGCATAGGAGTCATCCCTAGATGTCATTGAATTAGGTGAAGCTCTGCTGTCTTCCATCATCATCACATCATGTGCAAGCAAAAAAGCTGTTTTTTTTTTAATTTTCCTACAGGATTGGGTATTCTTTGTAAAGTGAAGCTTCAACACATCCACTAAGCTCTGGGAAAAATTCCCTTGTAGAGTGCAAATTCAATTGCAAAGTGAACTGTATATTTACATTTAATAAATCAACCCCTGTCTTGAAGTTCCTTTGGAGGACACTTCGCATTTTACAAAATTACAGCTTTAGGGCCCCAGTAGCCAGTATTTTGTCCTGCCCAGGTGCTTAGCAAAAGTGTGGAGGTATTTTTGTAAAGAGACAGTAATGGCAGGGATATTGTCAGGAATGGACTTGCCAATAGTGGTTGGACTCACCTGCCTTGTGGGCTGCAGTACCAGGGCTGGCCAGCGGGTGCTCTCAACAACCAGAGGCTCACTCCTGCAATTAGCCATCACCTGGGCTGATTGCAGGTGGTGTATTTAAAGGATGGCCAGACCTGCAGTCTGTGCCTTGTTGTACTGTTTGCTTGGCCCTGGTTTCCTGATCCTGTTGCTTCTGTCCTGACTCTGCTTGAACTCTGCCTGTACTGACCTCGGCTAGTTCTGACCACTCTCCCGCCTGCTCCTGGTACTCCGTTTGCCCGTTTGCTACTGACCCGGCCTGCCTGACTACTCTTGTATTGTATGTTTATCTGTTGGAGGTTTGGTTCAGTTTGTTTGCACTGTGTTTATGTTTAGTTTTGCACTGCGTTTGTATTGTTAGTCTTAATAAATTATATTATTTACTATACCTGAAGCCTGCGTTCCCCTTTGTCAGTCCACACACTTCTGGTCATACCTGGAGCCCTGACAGATATCTATTAGTCTCATGTAAAAATATGGCATGTCTCCATTCTCCAAACACTCCTTTAGCATGTTTGCAGTCTTCTTACAATCTCATGTAGCATCCCTGCAGTCTCTCACCACCTCTTTTAATGAATTTGCAATCTCAGTACTGCATTACCTTTTCCCAGTCTCTTATGGACTAAACCTTGCCATAGATGGATTGAAATTCAGCTGATTCAGCGGGGTCTGGCCACATTATGATCAGAGTGTGACCCTCCCTGTTTACCTGAAGTCAGTCATTAGATTGACTTCTGTCAAATTGACAAGCTGAAGCCACTGTTCAGTGTATTCTGGCAGCTGTGGAAGCTGCTTTCCGAATACAGCAGTTTGGAGGACTTAGTTAATTTTTCTCATTCAGCCCACAGGCTGGGTGTAAAAATATATATAATATATACAGTATTTATATTTATGGCCAGCTTAAAGCAGAACTACACTGCATTTGAGCACCACAAACGAAAAATTCTATTTAATTCATTTATAATAGTCAAAGCAAACTCACTCGCCCTCTAGATCAGGGGTCTCCAAACTGTGGCCCGTGGGCCGAATGTGGCCCTTTGGCTGCCTTTATTTGGCTCTTTGAGAACTATTCATTCCACTGATACGAGGACTTATTCCTGCCACTGACCCCAATGAAGGAACACTATTCCTTCCACTGACACTAGAGATGGGGAACTCATTTTTCCACTGACACCAGTTATGGAACACTATTCCTCCCACTGACACCAACAATGTGGCACTATACCTCCCAATGACACCAACGATGGGGCACTATACCTCCCAATGACACCAACGATGGGGCACTATACCTCCCAATGACACCAACAATGTGGCACTATACCTCCCAATGACACCAACGATGGGACACTATACCTCGCAATGACATCAACAATGGGGCACTATACCTCCCAATGACATCAACGATGGGGCACTATACCTCCCAATGACACCAACGGTGGGGCACTATACCTTCCACTGACACCCATGGTGGGGCATTAGACCTCTCAATGACACCAACAATGGGGCACTATACCTCCCATCGACACCAGCTATGGGGCTCTAAGCTTACCACTGACACAAGTGATGGGGCACTATACCTCCCTCTGATACCAGAGATAGGGTAATTTTTTTTTACACCCACTGACCACCAGGCCAGTTTACACCCACCAATGCCAGAGCATTTGCTACTCCCAATGGCCACATTCCTTCCCCCCTAAAGTTTGATGGCCTGTAAACTGGCCCTTTATTTTGAAAGTTTGGAGACTCCTGCTCCAGATCTTGAGTAAAGGTAGAGTTGTGTAGCATTTGCTTCCTAGAATCCATCTGCCCCTAGCGTAGATATGTAGGAATAAGAATGTGCTTGCTGAAAAAAACCTCTCCCTCTCCTCCCCTCTTGAAGACTCCAGGGAAGTAACTGTAGAAATGTCAATATGATACTAGCAGCATAAGGATTAAAAATGGTCAGTGTTGATTGAGAGAATCTGCTTTAACCACTTGCCGCCCAGCCACCGCATATAAACGGCGGCAGGGCGGCACTCGTAGGCAAAAGCATGTTTTAAAATGGCTGCCTTCAAAACAGGTAGGGGGCGCGCGCCCACCCTACCTGTCCCGCGGGTGTCAGCAGTGGGTGTCAGCAGCGGGTGTCAGCCGCCGGGTCACGGCCGGTTTTTACCGGCCGTTTTCCCGCGATTGACGGTGATCGCTGACACAGAGCAGGGCTGCATTGTTTACACACAGCCCTGTTCTGTGTCAGTTCTCTGACAGCTTGTGAGAAGCTGCAGAGTTTCTCTCCCTCGATCAGCTCCCCCCTCCCTCCCCCATCCAGTACACACCCCCGCCCCCTAGTAGAACACTCCCCTTACACAGCAAATTCTAAAAATGTTAACCCCTTCCTCCCCAGTGACATTAGTACAGTTTCAGTGTTTTTTTTTCACTGATCACTGTATTGGTGTCACTGGGGATGTCAGTGACCCCAAGTCAGTTCCCCCCCCAGTGTCAAAATGTCCGCCGCAGTCCCGCAGTCCTGCCATAAAAATGCAAATTAATTAAATACTTGTGAGCCACTAGAAGTTTTCTTACTGGTGAAGCAATTAATTCCGTGTTTAAAAATGAATAATATTAAATAATAAATGAAGTGAACCACTAATAAATCAATTAACGTGCTTAATTAGATATTTAGATCGCCAGGTACTTTTTACACCCTCTCCAGGTGTATGGATGTTAAATTCATATATCTATATTGTACCGCGCTCCAAACACTCTAAATAAATAATAAATAAATATTGTGTATCACCGATAATTCAATAATAATCTATAACCATAATGCTTGAATCCATAATTGCATAATACTTAAATCCATGATTGAAGTGAATCAAAAAATTCTATTAATATTTATAAATCAGTGCATAAAAAACTGCGTGCATAAAAAACTAATGAAAACTGAAAAAATAAAAATGAAAAAATAAAAATAAAAATATAAAAAATGAAAAATATAAAAAATAAAATGAAATAAACTGGAAGAAAATGTATATAGGTGAATAAATAATTCAGTTCATACAAATTGAGATGGTGATGTGGTTCAATCTAATCTGCGTAGCAAGTCAATGTTCATGACATGAACCTCTCTCTCCTTCCTCCTCTCCTTTCTCCTCAATACAGCTTTTCTCAATAAGGACTTTCTCCTCTAGCTGCTTGGCTTATTTCTCCATAACCGACACATACAGAGAGAAGGGAAAAAGAGGAAGCTACGAGTCCCTGTAGCGTAACGCGTAGGGGAGGGGCGGTGACGTCATCACGCATCCACAGAGGAACGGCGAGTATAGCGAGTGAACACACACACCTGCAGGGCTGTTTGCAGGAGGATTTGATTTATTTACACAAAGCGCTACTTTTGCTGATACCATGTGAGTGGGAGATCAGAAGCTCATTAAACATTTTGTTACCCAGGATAAGACACTATGTCTCTTTTTCCCTTCTCTCTGTATGTGTCGGTTATGGAGGAATAAGCCAAGCAGCTAGAGGGGAAAGTCCTTATTGAGAAAAGCTGTATTGAGGAGAAAGGAGAGGAGGAAGGAGAGAGAGGTTCATGTCATGAACATTGACTTGCTACGCAGATTAGATTGAACCACATCACCATCTCAATTCGTATGAACTGAATTATTTATTCACCTATATACATTTTCTTCCAGTTTATTTCATTTTATTTTTTATATTTTTCATTTTTTATATTTTTATTTTTATTTTTTCATTTTTCTTTTTTCAGTTTTCATTAGTTTTTTATGCACGCAGTTTTTTATGCACTGATTTATAAATATTAATAGAATTTTTTGATTCACTTCAATCATGGATTTAAGTATTATGCAATTATGGATTCAAGCATTATGGTTATAGATTATTATTGAATTATCGGTGATACACAATATTTATTTATTATTTATTTAGAGTGTTTGGAGCGCGGTACAATATAGATATATGAATTTAGCAGTCCTGCCATAAGTCGCTGGTCGCCGCCATATGTCGCTGATCGCCGCCATTATTAGTATAAATAAAAACTAAAAATCCCAGTATCTTTCCCGCCATTTGTAAACGCTATAACTTTCACGTAAACCAATTAATTTACATGTATTGTGTTTTTTTTTTAGCAAAGACATGTCACAGAATGCATTGTGGCAGAAATTTACGACTAAATTTGATTTTTGCATTTTTTTTTTACTGGACATGTTTTATAGCAAAAAGTCCAAAATATTGTTTTTTTTTTCCTCAAAATTGTCAGCCTTTTTTTTATAGTGCAAAAATAAAAACCGCACAGGCGATCAAATACCACCGAAAGAAAGCTAAATTTGTGGGGGAAAAAAAGATGTAAATTTAATTTATGTACCGTATTGCATGACCGCGCAATTGTCCGTTAAACTATCGCAGCGCTGTATAGCAAACAAATGGCGTAATTTGCAGTATCTATACCATAGTTTGTAGACGCTATAACTATCACACAAAGCAATCAATATACACGTATTGGGATTTTTTTTACCAAAAACATGGAGCAGAATACATTTTGGCCTAAATTTATAACCAACTTTGAGTTTACTATATATTTTTTATAGCTGAAAGTAAAAAATATCGTTTTTCTTCCAAATTTTTGGCTTTTTTTGTTTATAGCGTGAAAAATAAAAAGCGCACAGGTGATCAAATACCACCGAAAGAAAGCTCTATTTGTGTGAAAAAAAGGACGTACATTTCGTTTGGGTGCAGCATTGCATGACCGCGCAATTATCAGTTGAATTAGTGCAGCGCCGAGTAGCAAAAAGAGGCGTGGTCATTAAGGGGGGTAAATCCTCTGGAGCTCAAGTGGTTAAGCAGTTTGACAACAACATGGCAATAGATATGAGGCAAATGACCGTAGACTGCATACAGCTATACAATGTAATGTTAAAGCAATAAACCAAAGTTGAAGATTCTTTCAAGGTACAGAGTTGATTGTATTTTATTTCTGTGTATGTTTATTATCAGCTTTGCATTTCAGACATTATTACAAGCCAAAATACAGGAGTTTAATTCATTCATGAAGCTTGTACTCAGGGGCAGACTGACAACTCATGGGGCCCCCGGGCAATAGGGGATCATGGGGTCCCTGTGTCCTTGCCCAAACTCAAAAAAGCCTATGAAAAAGGTACCAGGGGCATCTCATGGGGCCCCCTACTGACCCCGGGCCCTCGGGCAGTGCCCAAGTTACCAAATGGTCAGTCCGCCCCTGCTTGTACTATATGTCTTAGTTATCATTGGCAGTGCTACTCTTCTTTTGGCCATACCATGCTTCATTGCTCAATTTCAAGGATTGTTTTACAGAATGTCTTTTCATTTCTGCATAGTGAGTGAATCAGTTAACCTGACCCAGAATTTGATGTAGATGCCAATCTTTCCTGGTCCATCAATGTGCCTTTTATGTGAACAGATAAAGACCCCATAGATTAAATAATTTGTGAGCAATAGTAAAGTATCCTGTTAAAGAGCATCTACTATTTTACTGAGGTCAGGGGGCAGAAGCACATTTTTCTGTATTAGTGTATTACCTTCTGGCACACTTTAATAGTATAAGTGCTCAGTGCTTGTAGGCTGGTAGTAAAAGAGGAATCTGGAAGGCATACAAGCTGATGCCAGCATGATAGAGCCCACGTGCTCATGGCCATGGGGGGCTACAACCCATCACAGCAAGAATAGATCACTCACTTGCTGCTGAGGTAGACACAAGCAGAAGACTGCTAATGTTTGATTAGCATTATTTCAATGATAGCATCCATTCTCAATGTCTTCTCATCATTTGTTTTTTTACAATGAACTTCAAATTATCTGCAAGCAATTTATCTGCATGCCTTCTAAATAGAGGGGAAATAGACTGTGGTGCAAATTACTGGTGAACCAAAATAAGTGAACCAATCCAGCAAGTCAGAGATTAAAACAGATCAGTCCACTTTGCCAGCACACATTTATTATGACACTGATGGACATTTCCATCACTCCAAGGAACTTCTGTAACCCAGGACAAAGATTTCCTGAAACCATCAGCAGAGAAAAAGTAAGGGAGAAAAAGGGCATGGCTACACTCCCAACATTAACCAATTCAATACACCTTCCTGCCCAGGCCAGTTTTCAGGTTTCAGCGCTCTCACACACGATTTTTTTTTCATATTTCACTATGACCAAAGTAGTACAATATTACCATAGTAACATTGTACTACTTTGGGGAAGTGATCAGTATTTTTTTTTTACACAATTTGCTTATAGCAAAGAATTACTTTGCTATAAGCAAGCATTTACCTGAATGACATCGATTCTTTCAGGGTTTTTTTTGTTTTTTTTTGTGCTTAGCTGTAATTTGGCCACAGCTAATCATATGACATGTGCATGTGATTAGCTGTGACCATTCACAGCTAGACACTAGTATACAATGGATGGCATGAATGAAGCCATCCATTGTATACAACTGTCATGTGACCTGCTGTGATTGGTCACAGCAGGTCACATGGTACCGGCAACGGGGGCTGATACTCAGATCTGTCATCGGCCGTGTCCGAGGTACACGGCCGGTGACAGATCGCGCCACTTTGCCGCTCTGCAGGAGCGCAATCTGCGCATGTGCGGGAGGACACCATATGGCGTCCACCCGGAACGCTGATGACATTTGCCGCCCGCCGTTCGGCCATAGGGCGGGCGGCAAATGGTTAATAACTCATTGTGCATGAGCAGTCTACCATTTCATCTGTTTTGTAGAGATATCGAAGAGTTGTCTCCACAGGTGTTAGGGTGGCTCCTGCCAGCAATGGCAATATTCATTTAATAGTTCTGTTGCCAAAGGAGAGAGGGTAGGGGAGACAAGACTTTCTTCTATAGTGAAACATTCCTTGTTAAATTCAATTGTGGACCTGATCTTGGCAGTATCAAGATAAAGAGGTATATTTGGCAGAGCTAATCCACCTTAACTAGCCTAGATTTTTTTGTGACACCAAATAAAGGTTCGTATGATAGGGCATGATACCCATAGGTGGTGTAACAGGGACAACCTGAAAGGTATGTCGTAGTTTAGTAGTAATTTGTGGCATTCATCTGGAAGGATGCATCACATTTCACAGCAAGAAAGGCACTAGGTGTAGAGTTCTGCAAATATGTGCCTTCATGCCAACGACTTGGCCGTATCCCCAACAGAGATTGCACAATGAGGTTGATTTACTAAAGAAGTTGAGAATCTTCACACAATAAACTGTTTGAATATCCACTTCAATTATACAATAATGCAAATATGAAATAAGTAGACAGGCGAATGCTTTTTGTATGACAGGATAACTGAGGTGAATATTCACACTATTATTGTGTGAACATTCTCGAAGAATTTAGTAAATCACCCCTGTTATGTTAAATTAAAATACAGTGGTGATCAGTTATAATGCAACTGTTAAAGTTCATATGGTTAGTTACATCAGTCTTCCCAACCACTTTGGTCAGAAGACCGTCAACCTTACAGCACCTTTTTGGATTGCGTAAGGAAATGAAAGCATCCTCGATAAATCCATGCAAGCACAGGAACATTTACAAATTGAAAACCAGTATGCAGTTGGGTCTGAACCCTGAACCCACATCCTTGGTTATGCAGAGCTGTATACATACACATTTTGGATACATATTTGTATTCTAACCTTCTTGAGATACTTACAGTGGGGATGGAAAGTTTCGGCACCCCAGCTAAAAATTTGTATTAATGTGCATAAAGAAGCCAAGGAAAGATGGAAAAATCTCCAAAAGGCATCAAATTACAGATTAGACATTCTTATAATATGTCAACAAAAGTTAGATTTTATTTCCATCATTTACACTTTCAAAATAACAGAAAACAAAAAAATGGCGTCTGCAAAAGTTTGGGCCCCCTGCAGAACTTTCCATCCCCACTGTATATAGCAATATAGCTCTTTTAGCAGGTATGCAGAAACAGTAGAAGCCAACAAAGACTGAAGAATGAATAAGACCAGGTGCTGTAGGCTGCCTTCAGTTGACCATGTTGCAAAGTAATTAAAACTAGGTAAAACAAACTATTTTCTTAGGGTTTTGTGCACATTTACTTCTAGTGACATGAACCGATGTTTGAAGTACCTTAGAAACACAGATCCAAGGCCTGCTTTGGCATACACATGAATATAGTCTTTCTTTACATTGCTAAGGTCATAGATAAGTCTTACAGTACATATTCTCCAGCATATCTCCTCGCAGAAAACTGAGTATTGCTGTTAAGCCATTTGAAATCCTGAAATCTCACTGCAAATAATTTAGAGATGGACAATGTCACTAAAATATGAGTCCTTTGTCTTTTTTTCCATGAGTCATGGGGAAACTTCTCATCATTAAAAGCCCCCAAAACACAGAGGTGTTTGATTGTTAAAATATATAACTTTGCATTTTGTTGCCATAAATCACTAATGAAAAAATAAAGCAATAAGTTCCTTCAGCTTATATGGACAAGCCTCTTGAATATTTTAAACATATGTGTTTTTCTTTCCTTTCTGTCAGCTTATCAGACACAACTACTTCCAAGCTCATTTTATAAAATGAGTGATAAATATGGCCGGATGAGACCTACATATTGATTTAATGGGAACAGTCTTTTCCGATTATATGCTTGGCTTAGGAAACGAGCAGTGTTTTTGCACCTGGCTATCCCAGCCAATACATCTACACTAAATAGGCCAGTGATGGCTAAGATTGTAATCACTATGACTGATCAGAAATCATAGTCAAGTCGACTTCAATTGTGATCAGCTATAGAACTGCAAGTTACAAAACCACCCACAAATATACTTAAAAAATATAGACTGACTAAAATAGGAAGGATTAGAGCAAACACTTTCCCCATACCAGATGTTTAACAAAATAAGCTGTCCTTGCAAAATATGTTCCAGGACAAAACAAATCACATGCGCAGTCAACTTCACATAGTCAAACAGTTTAACTTATTGATACCAACGGATTACAAGAGTTATTACGAAAGGGTCAAAAGATAATAATGGCTTGTACAAATTATTTTACAGTAATTGAAAAAAAAGTATTAAAACCGATATTAAAATACTAAGGGGCTCTATTTCTAAGTGTCTTCCAGCAAGAGTCCTACATTTTTACTGGAAAAAGGAAGGGGGTAGCCACCTAACATGACACGTAAATATGTGTCATATAAATATCTCCGTCTCACTAATAATTAGTGTGGATTTATAAACCCAAAAGCTTTACATAAAACATAGCAGCATGACAAGTGCAACACTGCTCACAAAGAGTGGTTATTAGAAAATCCAAGCCGAGTAATGTAATTTAAATATTTAACAAACAAGTTTTATTTGATCACATGGATCGTATTGAGGTTAGACAGAGACATGGTAAACAAATCTTTATAAAATCACTGAATTAAAAACATTCGGCGTCTCCAGAAATAATATCCGGCAATCAGGAATCCACATAAGGCAATAAGGTTCCTAACTACTAGATCAAAGGATTTCCATATTTTCCATATAATGTCTGCATAAGGGGAGCATTCTTCAAAAACTTTTTTGGTGACCACCACCTTGAATGGAATGACCTCCTGAAAATGGAAAACCAGAAAAAAATAAGGAGATCATAGTAGAGGGAACAAATGATAGGAAATGTATGCTGACCATATGCAATAACAAAACAACCCCATAACAGGTATATATGTTATTTCATTACCTTCTCATAAACTTGACCATCATATAAAGATGGATATATGGCCTTCCTGGATATCCACCCCAAATGGAAATGTATCCACAGTAGTAAGTGATTCTAAAGCAGGGGTGGGCAAACTTTTTGACTTGAGGGCCGCAATGGGTTCATATATTGGACCCGTGGGCTGGACCAAGAGTAGATGAATGATGTGTATGTGTCATCCATAGTAAGTATAGTAATATTCCCCCATAGTAAGCATAGTAATTAATCCTCCATATAGTAATTCATCCCCCATAGTAATTCATCCCCCATAGTAATTCATCCCCCATATAGTAATTCATCCCCCATAGTAATTCATCCCCCATAGTAATTCATCCCCCATATAGTAATTCATCCCCCATAGTAATTCATCCCCCATAGTAATTCATCCCCCATATAGTAATTAATCCCCCATATAGTAATACATCCCCCATATAGTAATTCATCCCCCATATAGTAATTCATCCCCCCTATAGTAATTCATCCCCCCTATAGTAATTAATTCCCCATATTAATTCATCCCCTATATTAAGTCCCCAAGTCCCCCCTGTGTCAATTCACTTACCTTTGCTCCGCGCGTTCCTCTCGCCGTGTTCCCGCGCTGTTCCGGTCTTCAGGGCGGACTGTGAGAGGAGCCTAGCTCCCCTCACGTTCATCACGCTGCCCCGCCTACACACATCCTGACAGCCATCCTGACAGTATCACGCTCCACGGGCCGGATTAAAAGGTCTGCCGGCCCGTATACGGCCCGCGGGCCGTAGTTTGCCCATTGCTGTTCTAAAGGTATATAAATGTGAGACATAAATATGAAGCTACCAACAGACCTGAATTAAGCTAAAATAGGAGTAAAAAAATCTCAAGAATATTACCATACAGAAGATCAAGGGGACTCCTCCTCACTTGAAGTAAGATCAGGTCTGGATGAAAAAGTGAATGTGGGGGTAGGCAGCCAGGTAGTCAATATGTAAAGTCCAGACTGATAGATACAGTCTATGTATATATAAATGTATAGACCCAAATCTGGGTTTCCAAAAATTGCTCAATAGTGAGAAAGCAATGCGGTTCCTTAGAAATATATTTGAGACTGTAGAAGCATGCCACAGCACATATATATCGTAGTATACAAATATTTCTCCAATAGGAGTTCAAGAAATTCCCCCTAATTGAGGTCCTACATTTTTACCCAAGATTCACATATCTAACAGTATTCAGTTAGGAAATGCATGAAAGGCATGTGAATCTTCTGTGAAAACATTTAGAAACAGCCGATCCCTTATAGTGCTATTCCAATATGTTGTGTTTATATATATATATACACGGTATATAGAAAAAAGTCTGTGATAGTAGTTCTGCGGTACCTCAAGTGGTTTATTACATGTCTTGAAAAATCCACAAAATTTAAGTCATCCGTTATATACAACAGTTTCGATTTTTATGGATAAACCACTTGAGGTGCTGTAGAAGTACTATTGTGGCTTTTTATTCTTTATATGGGAGTGAAGAAGGGAAAAGCTCCCTAGCTGCATGGAATCAGCATCAGTGGATTGGTGGCGGGAGCTCCCTGCATTCTATATATTATATATATATATATATGTATATACAGTATGGACTGAACTTGTCATTCAGCAGGAATAAAGTGGCAGGAACAGATGCGTGTTGGCGGTAGATAGTTTATTTTTGTTTGGCAGGTTGGTGGGCGTTGGGAATCATGAAGGGCCTGGTATGAATTAGGGCTGGAACCACGTGTCTTTTTTTGTCAGATTTTCCTTTATATTAGACCCTCATCTAGGATAAGGGTCTGGTAAATATGATTGGAATCCATCGTTCTATTTACAAACAGAACAAAGCAGCTTGGAGCACACACATTTCTTTACAGATTTCTGTTTTTCTGTAGTAGTTTGTATACGGATGTTCTACTTCACATGCAAGGTCAGAACATCTTTTAGGCATGTTATTTAATGAAATTTTGTGTTTTAAAGCATTACTAAAGTCGCTGCTCCCCACCAAATGGAAATTTTTAAAATGTGTTTTGGACCATGTCTGTATAATGTATATTGGCACTTGTAGTCTCTGACAGGAGTACTTGTGACAAGGTGGCAATGTGAAAGCTCTAATGCAAGACAGTTGTCATGCCATAACAAGAATTGCCTGAGAAGGATCTTTTAAAAATATTGAAAACAACTTTTTAAATTACATTAACATGTT
The DNA here is from genome assembly GCF_062004578.1 of Staurois parvus. Classification (NCBI taxonomy): domain Eukaryota; kingdom Metazoa; phylum Chordata; class Amphibia; order Anura; family Ranidae; genus Staurois; species Staurois parvus. The sequence continues at coordinate 2,966,341 of NW_028318055.1, read as the reverse complement.
AAAGCTAATATGAGATTTTATCAACGTCAACTATTGGCATTAGTGTGCGGCAGTTGTCACTTTGTAACAAGAAGTGCTTGGTTAAGGATATGTTTGACAGGGGTGTTGAAATTACAACACCATGTTTAAGTTCATATAGGATTTCAGTGATTGAATTGACATTTACTTCAAGAAAAACATACTTAAGGTGATTACTGCACTCCCAACAAAACAGTTGAGTACTGGTATTGTCCATAAAACTTTTTTTAAAAACTTTTTTTTAAGTTATTGAGTCAATAGCAGTGAAGGAGTTGAGTGTCTGGTAGATCAAAAACTTAATATTAGCATGCAGTTTCAAAAACGAGCAAAATCCTTTCTTGTATTAAAAGAGGTATGGACTGCAGAAACAGAGAGATATAATTTTACCCCGGTACAAATTACTAGTAACACCTCATCTGGAATATGCAGTTAAGTTTTGGAAACCAGTTTGCAAAAAGGATATCAGCACGGTGGTTAAATGGTTAGCACTTCTGCCTGGCAGAACTGGGATTGTTGGTTTGACTCCCAACCATGGCACCACCTGCCTGGAGTTTCCATGTTCTCCCTGCGCCTGTGTGGGTTTCCTCCCAAGACATGCTGGTAGGTTAATTGGTCCCTGTGTAAATTTGCCCTAGTATGAAGGTGAGTTAGGGACCTTAGATTGTATGCTCCCTAAGTTTTAGTGACTGATGTGAATGTACAAAATACATATATGTAAAGTGCTGCGTAAATTGATGGCGCTATATAAGTACCTATAATAATAATATTAATATTGGAGAACTGGAGAAAGTGCAGAGAAGGGCACCCAAACTGATAAGAGGCATGGAGGAGCTCAGCTATGAGGAAAGATGAAATGAATGTATTCTCTCTTGAGGAGACTAAGGGGGAAATGATTAACATGCATAAATACATAAGTGGTCCATATAGTGAACTTGGTGTAGAATTATTCACTTTCAGGTCAATGCAATGGACTATTTCCAGAAAAAAAGATATTATTTAACTTCCACATACAGAAAGCCTTCTTCAATGTAAGAGCTGTGAAAATGTGGAATAGACTCCCTCAGGAGCTGGTTCTGGCCAGCTTAATAGATTGTAGAGAAATGGCCTGGATGCACTCGTAAATGCACATAATATAACTAAATTGAATATATCCCATTTCCTCTCGGGTTCAGGAATAATTTTTTTTTCCTCTACTGAAGCGAATTGGATCATGCCTGTATTGTTTTTTTTTTTCTTCCTCTGGATCGACCGTCAGTATAGGATTGTTATATAGGGGTTTTTCAGTATTTTTTTCTTGTTGGTTGAACTTGATGGATTAGTGTTTTTTTTTCAGCCTCACTAACTCTGTAACTATGTAATTTCCTCACTTTCCCTGTCAACCGGGAGATCCTTTTCCTGCTGGAATTTAAAACGAGAGGAGGAGCTGATTGATCTTTTGTTAGGGCATTGTATAGATATGAAATAATGGGGTTGATATACTAATAATGGAAGACCCCGAAGAAGTCACGAGACCACGTGACGTAACGCGTAGGCACGCTAAGACGCAACTTCCGGTATCCGAAGTGACGCACTTCCGGTACGGGACGCCATTTTCCTGGTTATCAGGAAGCAAAACACATGTGTGCAGTTTGCCCATACAGGGACAGAGAAATCGCTGTACAAACAAATAGAGAGTTTGCAGAGAGTCGCTGGTGAGGATCCTATGAGGCACAGCAGTGAAGGTGTGGAGGAGGCCAAATAGGAGGAGTATCAGAGAGGTACCAAACCAGGATTCTTGAGGGTCCAGAGTGATCCTAAAGGCTTGTAGGCCCCTAGGGGTCGCTGGAAGGAGGTGAGCAGGCATTGCAGCCGAAGTGGAAAGGAGTGTGTTTTTTACACGAGTGGCACTATATATATAAAGACACACTGCATGTATATAAATATCACTTGGAGCATATTGATTTGGATTTGAACATTGGACGTTGAATTAAGTTGATGTGGCACCATCACATGATATTGATTTATTTATTTATTTTTTTGAAGTGGCAATATCACAAAATTTATGTATAATTAATGGAATATGAGTTTATATTAATTTTTGGGATATTGGAATATATGTGTATGTATTAAGTGGCATGCAAGAGCACTGAGAGGATTATAGCACTAATCACAGTATATATGCATTTTATATGATTTTTATTTTATAAATAGTATATTGTTTTTGGTTTAATGAATGTTTAGTGCTACACTAATTTAAATTTATATTTGAGCACTGTTTTGGGTACCAGTTTGAGTGTTAGCAGCTGAAAAATTAGGAGGGGGGGTTCCATAGAAGCGCAGGAGGACTTAGAATAAGAATCAATTGACATTAAAATCTGATTGGCTACCAGGCACAGCTGCATCAGATTTTGCACTCTACAGTTTTAGTAAACTGGGGTGCCTGAGGTGCAAAGAGGCTCCAAGGGTCTCAAGAAATTGTGTTTGTAATTGTGATTCATGATGTAGTTACATATTTTGAAATAGGACCAGAACGGCAGGGAAAGGCTGGGCCTAGGTGTTCTAGATCTGTCCTATTGCTAAATGTTCCTTCGTAAAGAAAATCTTTCACTCTAGGTGTTGGTCAAGGGCATAGAGTTGCCAGGTGAAAAATCTGGGCTGTTAGAGAGTAGGGTCACAGGACCTGGAAAGGAGGTCACTTTCAGTAGCCCACTAGCATTGTCTGTCATATGTCTTCTTGGGACTCTTTTGGTCTGTACAATATGGGGGTCCATGGGATTATATCTCATGGAGTTCTTATAATATTCACTTTTAGGGTAACCCAATTTTTGAAGGTGAAGTAGCAATACCAATTGAAAATTCTGGTTATCAGTGTGGCATGATTGCAGAGTCTAAAGGCCTATCCCTCCTGATTGCTTAGGTAAAGTGAGGAAGGAGTGTTTAAGTCTTGAACTTTTGTTGTTCCACACATATTTTGTGATGCTTGTCAGGTTTTCAGAAAAGACTGATAATAGAATGGGGATTGCTTGGAGAGCATAGAGAACTCCAAAAAGAATGTTCATTTTAATTATGGTTCCACACCCAAACTAAGATAGGAAGTCACATGTTTGGTGACGTCCGCAGGTCAGGCTTATCACTCTGGACCTGAAGTGACTCTGTCCATTGAGCCTGAGAAGTGATATTGACTTGAGAGGCTGTAAAGCTTCTTGAGGGGCCAGTGAACCTATACATGTTCTATATCATTGTGCCCAGATTTTAGTGGAACACAATGATTTCTTGATTTTTTTCTGAGTTTGATTTTCAGTGAAGAATCTCAGCTTGTTGGTAAAGTTTGGTGACTCCTGTATGGTGAATTAGGAGAAATATCATCTGGAGAGGATTAAACCCCACGGTGGGGAAAGTGTATTTGCTATATAAAATATGAAATATATAAAATATGACTTTACATGCTGTGAGCTTCCGCCATGTCAGTGATTCAGAAAGCCTTATACTCAGATACAATCAGTCATGTTTCATGTACTAACAAAAGGGAAGGTTTGCTGCTACCATGAGTTTGAGGTGGCTCATATACCGTAGGTCCAAGATTTGTGGTCCTGAAGAATTCATGTGCATATTTGGCAGGAAATGTTTTTAAACCCAATATGCACTTCATGCCCTTTGAACTATGGCTATCAGGCTGAAAAAGGCAAATAAAGGAACTTTTGATCAAGCTAGCTCCCTCACTAGAAAAGGGGAGGGTGCAGTATAATAAAGCTGCTGAAAAGCTAAAAAACTACATAGGTAGAAATTCAGGTCGGTTAGGAAACTGTGCTTTAATTCTGATTTTTTTTCGGGCAATCATCCCATGCTCTAACATTTTCAGCCAAGATTTATGAAGAAATATTTGAAAAATTTTATAAGAAAAACACTTTTTTTTTCAAAATTTTCATTTATATAGTGCAAAAAATAAAAATTCCAGCGGTGAATAAATACACCCAAAAGAAAGTTTTATGTCTCCAAAAAATGCTAAAAATTTAATATGTGTACAGCGTTGCATGACCGCGCAATCGTCATTCAGAGTGTGATAGCACTGAAAGCTGAAAATTAGCCTGGACAGGAAGGGGGTGAAAGTGTCCGGACTGGAAGTGGTTAAGGGGATTACTCCTACTCCCAGTCCCTGACACAAGCAACTGCTGCATTTCTTCCTGCACTGAATATCCATGAATAAACTGCGTAAAAGCCATTTGTTATGTACAGATCAACTGCACTTAGCACAAAGCAATGCCCTGTGTTATAAACACAGCAGGCATCATGACTGGGGACCATCCCTTCGGGATAGTCTGTAGGGTAATAAAGGGGTTAAGTGATGGCAGAAGGGCAGGATGGTGAAGGGGCATGATTTAGATTGTGGTCGCAGATTATTGGCGGGAAAAAAAAACGTACGGGAATCCTGTATCACATTGAGTCCCATGACATATTGGTAACTCAGTTGGCGCCCTTCCATTATTATTATTATTATACAGTATTTATATAGCGCCAAAGGGTATGCTCAGCGCTGTACAGTAGCAAGGGGGACAGAACATGAGACAAGACAGTAACAATACAATACATGAGGGGTTTGAGGGCCCTGCTCTTTCGAGCTTACAATCTAGGAGGGAGGGGATAGTGGTACAGGAGGAAGTGGCTGTGGGGGATGGAGTGGTGGGAGAAGTGGAGGAGATCGGTTGTTAAGTGAGGGTGGGCTAGACTTCCCTGAAGAGATGGGTTTTCAGGGTGCGCCTGAAGGTGAGGAGGGAAGGTGACAGTCTGATGGATTGGGGTAGGGAGTTCCAGAGGATGGGGGAAGTCCTGGAGAAGTCCTGGAGTTGGGCGTGGGAGGAGGAGACCAGGGAGCTAGAGAGTAGGAGGTCCTGTGAGGAGCGGAGGGCACGGGTTGGGTGGTATTTGGGTATCAGGTCAGTTAGGTAGTTTGGGGCGGCGTTGTGAATGGCTTTGTAGGTCAGAGTTAGTAATTTGAATTTGATGCGTTGGGCAATCGGGAGCCAGTGAAGGGATTGGCAGAGGGGGGAGGCAGATGTGGAGCGGTTGGTGAGGTGGATGAGTCTAGCCGCTGAGTTCAGGATAGACTGGAGTGGGGAAAGCGTTTGTTTGGGTAGGCCGGTGAGGAGGGAGTTGCAGTAGTCCAGGCGTGAGATGATGAGGGAGTGTACGAGTTGTTTAGTAGTGTCTGGGGTTAGAAACGTACGTATTTTGGAGATGTTGTGAAGGTGGAGTCTGCATGAATTTGCCAACGATTGGACAGGGGGTTGGAAGGACAGGTTTGAGTCTAGAGTGACACCTAGGACTTTGGCTTGCAGGGTGGGACTGATGGTGGCGTCGTTGGTTGTGATGGAGAGGATGGGGGGGGGGCGCGGGCTTCCCTGAAGAGATGGGTTTTCAGGGTGCGCCTAAAGGAGAGGAGAGTAGGTGATAATCTGATGTGTTGGGGCAGGGAGTTCCAGAGGATGGGTGACACCCTAGAGAAGTCCTGGAGGCGGGCATTGGAGGAGGAGACCAGGGAACTAGAGAGAAGGAGGTCTTGTGAGGAGCGGAGTGTGCATGTTGGGTGGTACTTGGATATTAGGTCAGTGATGTAGTTCGGGGCAGTATGGTGGACAGCTTTGTACGTCAGTGTTAGGATTTTGAATTTGATCCGTTGCGCAATCGGAAGCCAGTGGAGGGATTGGCAGAGGGGGGTGGAGGACACTGAGTGGAGGCCAGTGGAGGGATTGGCAGAGGGGGGTGGAGGACACTGAGTGGAGGCCAGTGGAGGGATTGCAGAGGGGGGTGGAGGACACTGAGTAGAGGCCAGTGGAGGGATTGGCAGAGGGGGGTGGCGGAAACGGAGCGGTTGGAAAGGTGAATGAGTCTGGCAGCCGTATTCAGGATGGACTGAAGCGGGGATAGCCTGTGGTGAGGCAGGCCAGTGAGGAGGGAGTTGCAGTAGTCGAGTTATGATATGATGAGGGAGTGGATGAGCTGTTTAGTGGTTTCTGGGGTTAGGAACGTGCAGATTTTGGCGATGTTGCGGAGGTGGAGTCGGCACGAGTTTGTTAAAGATTGGACTTGGGGCTGGAAGGATAGGTTGGAGTTCAGAATGACACCAAGTACTCTGGCCTGCGGGGCGGGTTAGATATGTTTTATTGGATGATTGTTCATTATTTACAGTTAGCAAGCTGTGACCGATACTTAAATAATAAAGTATCAATGCAGCCAAAAGTATCTTTGTTGTCAGTGTGGTTATTTAAGTCAAGCTCAGGGAGGAATGAACGGTGTACCAATCAAGAATGCATGCAAAGCTGTCAGAGCTGATTATATCAGGTTTTTAAAAAATGGAGGAAAACAGTGGGGGAAATCCATTTCAAAGGATACCATTGAGTAGACTGATTTTACAGTATTTAAATTGTTGCCTTTGGTTTATCCCCTTCTAATTCACAGTAGTCAGATTTTTTACATTCTAATCAACTGCAGGATGTAGAATATAGACACCACTGTTACATAGGAAATACAATGTATACAGACTACTGCAATAACTGTGAGGCACTTAGAAATATGGCTTAGTTTATATTAAGTCTATAAACCACAGAGCTTGTATGTCATGTCCTCAATTAAACCCTACCTGTCGTGACTTCTGCTGTGTTCCCTGACTAGGAATGTCCTCACTAGCCTGGTTTTGATGCATCATCATCAATCAGATTGTACAACACCGAGAGGTGAGAATATGATCGGACACAGTGAGAGATCTGACGGAGTCTGTGCTGATCACTGACTGACACCCCCACCCAGGGAAGGTCATGTCATGCTGAGTGTATACTGTCAGTGCACACAGAGTTCAGGAAGAGTTCAGGATCAGGAAATACAAAGCTCACCCCAATCCTGCGGAGATGAATGACCACACCGGCCTTCTATATAGAGATGAGGAGAGCATGGGACTATGAGTACTATGGAGTACTTCCAATAAAGCCATGATGACATCTAGGAGAAGGTTTTATGAGGCTATGATGACATCATAAAGAGTGTTACTCAGGCTGGGAAGGTGTTCGTTGGAGCTTTGCGAATATTCCCCCTGCGATATTAAGGCGTGTTTTATGGTAGTTTTGGTAAGGGTATTTACTCCTTACCAGGGGTGGACTGACAACTCATGGGGCATCCGGGCAATAGGGGATCATGGGGCCCCTGTGTCCTTGCCCAAACTCAAAAAAGCCTATGAAAAAGGTACCAGGGGCATTTCATGGGGCCCCCTACTGACCCCGGGCCCTCGGGCAGTGCCTGAGTTTCCAAATGGTCAGTCCGCCCCTGGACAGGAGTGTGACAGAATCATGTCAAAAAAACTCCACTTAATCGAGAAAGATCCTGGTCAGTGGAGCCCACAGCTGTGTGAGGGACAACCAGAGGGTACAGAGCATGTCCCAAATACTGAGGGACGAAAACACCTATCAGATTCATCACGGGCAACCCAGAGTGAGCAGATACCCAATCACACTGTATGGTCACTTGGATTATTTATATTCACGGTGTGACTCACAATCACGGTTGTTACACTGTGTTCACCTTTCATGTATAAGGTCACGTTTGATTTTGAAGTCGCACAGTGCATATTGTTTCTAAATATTGCTATCTGTTTATTTATTTATTTTTATAAAGTTAATGCACTATATCAGTTTTTCTTTTTTGGAGGTTCGCATTTTCCAATTGGAGGGCTCGGCAATAAAGATCGGAAAATTTTCCATATTGGAATCAGAGTTTGGAATGACTTTTCCTTTTGGACACGAGTGAGCTAATTTTTATTATTTTTTTATTTATATTTTTTTTTTTTGGGGGGGGGGAGGGTTTGTAAATGTTATGGTATTTCACATCTTGCACTCATATTTTAGTGTTTTGAGCATATTGGGGTGATATTGAGATAATTTACACTTTCAACGGTGAAAGATAGACCTATATGCTAGAGGGTTTAGTTTGGTAGTTTTTCCTGCTTTGGATACCATAGCTTTTACATTTATGTTTCTGCCTTATTCTCTGGCACTAGGTCACTTCACTTGGATATACCTTTTAGCCTGCCTAGCTATTAAAAGACAACAAATGGGTACGCAACATGTTAATTGGGGAGTGATAAATTAACCAGAAAACACCACAAATACTGCAAAGTGAAACAAAAAACAAGAAGCGCACCAACCTTGCGCATTACCTCAGTAACCAAAATTTATTGATAAAGGAATGGTACTCACAAACAGCGAATAAAAACAGGCATGTAAGGAGCCAGCGCAAATCCCATCATGGGGGTAAACACTCAGCAAAGCTGACGCGTTTCGAAGGCTGTGCCTTCTTCATCAGAGCTAGCTGGACTGAGAATGTTCGCTCCCATTTATGCCCACAGACTGAAATTTGGCCCTCCCCTCTGGGTTGGGCAGTCTCAGGCTGGGAGGAGGGGCTAAGATGTCAACAAGGTATAATAACTCATTCAAAGAATCAGATACAAAATCTAAAATATATATATATATATAATATCACATCGAATTAAAACTGTACAATGCTAAAACTAGTGGTAAAAAACACACTAACAAGAGAAAGATGAGAAAGAAAAAATTAGAAGATCAATAAATGACAATTGATAAATATATCGAATGGGCAATTCATCCAGAGTGCTTTGCTAAAAAAACTAGAAAAGACTAGAAAAGGGATAGATATTACATTGATTCAGGGGCGGACTGGCCATTTGGAAACTCGAGCACTGCCCAAGGGCCCGGGGTCAGTAGGGGGCCCCATGAGATGCCCCTGGTACCTTTTTCACAGGCTTTTTTGAGTTTGGGCAAGGACACAGGGGCCCCATGATCCCCTATTGCCCGGGGCCCCATGAGTTGTCAGTCCGCCCCTGCATTGATTTATCATAATTGGGTGTAAAAAAATGTATAAACATTTATATATCTGAAAAGGAAAAGTATATATTCACATACATTACCAGACAAGGCGTGCCTAATATAGGTAGGAGGGTGAAGATGTGATATTTCAAGGTATCCATGTAGCATTAAAGTGTCGGCTATGAGGACTGTTGCCATCTGTATTAGTTCTCGACCACACTAATAGTCCATCTATAACAATACTACATTATATCATGTCCCCTTCATTGCTCTTCTTGATAGTATGGTGACAACCTGTAACCTCCTAATGTAAGTCCTTGATATTGAGCGCTTTGAGCCATTGTCCTATTGGATACCATATCTATGTAGAGATGAATTGATACATATATTTATCAATTGTCATTTATTGATCTTCTAATTTTTTCTTTCTCATCTTTCTATTGTTAGTGTGTTTTTTACCACTAGTTTTAGCATTGCACGGTTTTATGCATTTTAATTCGATGTGCTATTGTATATATATATATATTTTAGATTTTGTATCTGATTCTTTGAATGAGTTATTATACCTTGTTGACATCTTAGCCCCTCCTCCCAGCCTGAGACTGCCCAACCCAGAGGGGAGGGCCAAAATTCAGTATATGGGCATAAATGGGAGCGAACATTCTCAGTCCAGCTAGCTCTGATGAAGAAGGCACAGCCTTCGAAACGCGTCAGTTTACTGAGTGTCTACCCCCATGATGGGATTCGCGCTGGCTCCCTGTCTCTGAAGTCCCCCAGAGGACTTACATGCCTGTTTTTATTCGCTGTTTGTGAGTACCATTCCTTTATCAATAAATTTTTGGTTACTGAGGTAATGCGCAAGGTTGGTTTTTTGTTTGACTTTGCAGTATTGGTCGACCTTCTCCAGCCTTGTTTGGAGCTGCACAACCTTTTATACACTGGTGGTCTTTCTTCTGATTTTGGTTCCATCCACCATCTTGGGTCCTGGAGCGCAGGAGAAATCGCATTTGGTCTAACACCACAAATACACCTATATTGTGTGATTCAGACCAAAAACCAACCAAGCATTATATCCATAATATATACATACAGTCATGGCCAAAAATATTAGAACCCCTGCATTTCTGTGAGATAATCCACCACTTCACCCAGAAAATTGTCGCAGTTACAAATGTTTAGGCATTCTCGTGTTTATTTATTTTGTTTGTATTGGTATGACACAAAAAAGTGGGGAAACAAAAAGCCAAATCTGACACATTCCACGCAAAACATCAAAAATGGACTGGGCAAAATTATTGCACCTTCTCAAAATTGTAAAAAATAATTGCATTCCAAGTTTGTGATGCTCCTGTAATTTGTAATTAAACTCACCTGCATCAATTAAAAGATCTTAATGTTCCTGTGTCCACTGTGTGCAACATTGTCAGGACGTTTACAGCCCATGGCAATGTGGCTAGTCTCCCTGGATGTGGATGGTAGAGAAAAATGTGATCAAAGATTGCAACAAAGGATTGTTCGAATGGTGGCTAAAGAAGCTCGATCAACTTCCAGTCACGTTCAAACTCACCTTCAGGCACAGGGTACAATTGTCTCAGATTAGGGCAGGACAATGACCCAAAGCACACATCAAACAGCACCCACAAATGGCCAGCAATGAGCCCAGATCTCAATCCCATAGAGCAGCTGTGGAGAGATCTTAAAACAGCAGTTGGGAAAAGGAACCCTTCCTGTCTGAGAAACCTGGAGCAGTTGGCAAACGTAGAGTGGTTCAAAATTCCAGTAGAGAGGTATAAGAAACTCATTGATGGTTACAGGAAGCAATTGATTTCAGTTATTATTTCCAAGTGGTGTGCTACCAAATATTAAATTGAAGGTGCCAATAATTTTGTCCAGTCCATTTTTGGGGGTTTTGCGTGGAATGTGTCAGATTTGGCTTTTGGTTTCCCTACTTTTTTTTACAAAAGAAATAAACATAAGGGGGCCTAAACATTTGTAATTGCAACCATTTTCTGGGCTAAGTGGTGCATTATCTGACAGAAATGCAGGGGTGCCAATATTTTGGGCCATGACTGTATACATAACCCCTATATAGCACAAAATAATTTACTTTATTATCTACTCTAAAGCACCACTAAATCATATCAAATCTGAAGCTATTATGCGTGATCTACTAACTGATAAATGATTTAGTCAGTTTGCGTTACAATTGGGGACTATAGTGCATATCTATTAATTATAATATCTGTACCACATGACTGTAGGGATTTGCCATCAAGAGTACCTGTGTTCTTATTCTATCATATGTTGTATTTATACTTTGCAGGTGGTGCTTTGGCTTTCATATGGCTGTCTGGGAGTATGGTCTCTGGGGATGTTGGACCGGTAGGCTGTAGTAGTAGTGCTGGGGCTGTCCTGTGTTGTGGACTGGTCCCGGGAACTATCACTGTGGCGATGGGTTTTGTTGCCTGTCATGGCACCGGTACCCTGTTTACTATACGTGTGCTGCTCTTCGGCGCATCACATGTTGCTGGGACAACTTCTAGGTGGGACTTCCACCCATCCGGCTCTGCTGCTGACCTCAGGGTGCATGCGCCATGGGGGTGCGCATGCGCGGTAACTATTGGCCAGGCGAGGTGATGTCACACGCCGATTGGGCATGGGCGCCCTGGTCAGGGTGTATATATATGGCTGGAGGAAGACAGCACAGGTGGACACAGTCCAAGTTAGGCTGGGAGACTGAATCACAGCCTACCTCAGTGGCAAGGACTCATCTATAACACCTATAACAGTAGTGACAGGTGCTTGTTGTCTTACGTGGGGAGACGTTCTTTATGGCACATGCGATATGTGGTGTATATTAATTGGCAGCCCTGGTCTGGTTCACCCTGGTTTGGTTTCTACTCCACAGAGTATATAGATTAGATATACTGGCATTTGCTCTTCGTATTTGCTATGGCCTTGTGGATGGACCCCGGTATGCATACGAATGATGATACCCTGAAGTATATACTTATACCCTTTTTTGTACTTACTAGTTCACACAAGGTAATCATATAACATCTTCACCATAACCATGTAAGTATACTGTTACGTTATGTAGCGATTAATTTTATTGATTTATAGGTCCTATGTAAAGGACCATAAAGCAGCCCAGAAGGCACTAATTTTGAGCCATAAATACCCTTAACCATTGCGGACCCCTGTAAGTACCACTCAAGTACCCATGTTAATAAACAGTGAAGATTTTTTGAATATATTGGGATTTATGTGTTGTCTCCCCTCAGTTTGCTGTGCACCCCCTCATCCACCCTAGTGACTTCCCCTCTAAGAGTTTGTGGAGCCTTAGGCATGTGTACGCCCCTTTGTATGATTCATTCTTTATTTTTAGTAAGTGTACCATTCTTACTACTCTCATATTGTTTATAAAAAGGATTATTATGCATATACATGATTGTATGTATTTTTCTTCTACATGGATGTTATATATTAGCTCCTGAAGAACTGATCTCAGTCACAAAACATGTAGAGCTGAGCTAAAATGTGGGCGGTGGAACCGCAGTTGGAGGACCCGGTTATCAAGTCTGGATACCCATTACAACATATTCCAATAGGGTGCCTCTACTGTATTATGATTTCAAACTGGATATTTGAATTTTAACTATGGAATAATTGCATTTTATAACTATGTTAGTAAATTATATTGTTTTTATGTTGCAAATGGTGTTGCATATGTGCCTACAAAGTCCATAACTTACAACCTGTATTCTATATCAAAGCTGTATCCCTAAGGTTCTCTGTACCCCATATATAAAAATGCTTAGAGTATAATATAGTATAGAAAAATACATAGCAATTAAAGTGGTTGTAAAGGCAGAAGGTTTTTCACCTTCATGCATTTTATACATAAGGGTAAAAAAACCTTCTGTGTGCTGCTCCCCCCACAGACCCCCATTACTCACCTGAGCCCCCTCTCGATCCAGCCATGTGCAAAAGAGCATCGGCTGTCCTGGGACACCCTCTCCTCAGCCAATGAGGAGGCAGAGACCCGTGACAGCCGAGGGTTTCATTCACATCGCTGGGTCGCGATGTTGTTTTACAGGTGGAGATGAGTCAGGGCCATGAACATAAATTGCTTCACTAGGGGTTTTGTACTGGCAGGGGAAGTAAAGGAAGAGGTACTTGCAGGGGCTGGAAATGGAGAATGTGTGGAGAAACTCAGGGAAGCGGTTGAGTGGACGGCTTTGGGAATATTAGGGAGGTAGTACTGAGGTTGCAAAAATGCGGGAGAATAGTTTTGCTCTTGGGATGAGACAGGTGATTGGTGGGCTGAGTTCTACCATAAGGTCTACTAGTTTTTCATATCTCGGTGCCTGAGACCTGCCCCTGCCAGTCCTTGCTGTCACTCTCCTATGTTGCAATTGCAAGGTCGCTACTTGAGGAGTGATTTTTCCTGCTTCTGGGATGGGTACAGAGCATGAAAAACTGTTGTGCACTGGTGGAGCAGTTGGTGGTTGTTCCTGGCTTTCATGCAACATGGGCAAAGGTTCAGCTTCAGCATCCTCCTCCACACCCATCAATTCCTAGGAGCTTTGGGTTTTGGAAATAGAAAGATGCTTTAAAACACCTGAATTCTTTAGTACATTATTCACACTTTCAGATGATGACTTACTCTGACATTTCAATGATGGGGCATAAGAAAGCAAGGTCCTTCACATACAGTGAGGAACAGATGTATTTGAACCCCCTGCGATTTTGCAAGTTCTCCTACTTAGAAATCATGGAGGGGTCTGAAATTCACATTGTAGGCGCATTCCCACACTGGGAGACAGAATTTAAAAAAAAAATTCAGGAAATCACACTCCTTGGTTCTCCTGGCTGTGTGCTTCGGGTCGTTGTTATGTTGGAAGACCCAGCCATGACCCATCTTCAATGCTCTGACTGAGGGAAGGAGGTTGTTGCTCAAAATCTCACAATATATGGCCCCATTCATCCTCTCCTTAATACAGTGCAGTCGTCCTGTCCCCTTCGCTGAAAAGCACCCCCAAAGCATGATGTTACCACCCCCATGCTTCACAGTAGGGATGGTGTTCTTGGGATGCAACTCATCCTTCTTTTTCCTCCAAACACGACGAGTGAAGTTTAGACCAAAAAGTTCTACTTTGGTCTCATCTGACCACATGACTTTCTCCCTTACTCCTCTGGATCATCCAGATGGTCATTGGCAAACTTCAGACGGCCTGGACATGTGATGACTTGAGCAGGGGAACCTTCCGTGCAATGCATGATTTGAAACCATGACGGCGCAGTGTTCTACCAACAGTGACCTTTGAAACTATGGTCCCAGCTCTCTTCATGTCATTGACCAGCTCCTCCCCTGTAGTTCTGGGCTGATTCCTCACCTTTCTTATCATCAGTGATACCCCACGAGGTGACATCTTGCATGGAGCCCCAGTCCGAGGGAGACTGACAGCCGTCTTTAGCCTCTTTCATTTTCTAACAATTGCTCCAACAGTTGATCTATTTTCACCAAGCTGCTTAGCAAATGCCCCGTAGCCCTTTCCAGCCTTGTGGAGGTCCACAATTTTGTCTCTGGTGTCTTTTGACAGCTCTTTGGTCTTGGTAGTAGTTGGCGTCTGACTGACTGTGGGGTGGACAGGTAGGTATCTTTAAAGAGCTCAGACAGGTGCTACTAAGTCAGATTAATGAGTGGAGCAGAGGTGAACTTTTTAAAGGCGCAGTAACAGGTCTTTGAGAGACAGAATTCTTGCTGTTTCTTAGGTGTGCAAATACTTATGTTCAGCAGTGCAAGACAAATAAATTCTTTACAAATCATACAATGTGATTTCCTGATTTTTTTTTTTTAATTCTGTCTCTCAGAGTGGGAATGCACCTACAATGTGAATTTCAGACCCCTCCATGATTTCTAAGTGGGAGAACTTGCAAAATCGCAGGGTGTTCAAATACTTCTGTTCCTCACTGTATCTTGCTGGAGTGCATGCTGCCTGGCTGCTTTCTCAGTTGCTTTCTGTAGTATGTATAGGCATCTTTCAGGCTTTTCCACTTTTGTTTTATTAGTTTTGCTAAAAAAAAGTAATAACATTTTTCCCATTCAGATCCCTAGCAAACTGGTTAATCCTTGGCTAGTCTACACTTTGCATCCATTGTTAGAATATCTACAATATGCTACATTATCCAAGACACGGGGTCTATTATCTGGGATGTGATGCAGGCTATGGGTATGACAAAGCCAACAAAGGAGGAGTGGTCTTCTATAGCTAATCTTTTTTGGAAACACTGCAATTTACCCAGTTGCGTTGGAGCAATTGATGTGAAACACATAAGGATAATCAAGTCAGTATTATGTGGCAGAAAGTACTTTAATTCTAAAAAATATTTTTCTTTTGTCTTGTTTGCAGTGACAGATGCAAATTCTTGTTTTTGCTCTAATGACATAGGGTAATAGGGGAGCAGCTCTGACTCCAATATTTTTGCTCATTCT
Organism: Staurois parvus; assembly: GCF_062004578.1. Taxonomy (NCBI): domain Eukaryota; kingdom Metazoa; phylum Chordata; class Amphibia; order Anura; family Ranidae; genus Staurois; species Staurois parvus. The sequence continues at coordinate 2,950,975 of NW_028318055.1, read as the reverse complement.
ACCTTTGGAAAGATGCTGCGTGACAATGAACTTGACCTGCCTTAGAACTCTCTACTGCTGTTAACAAGAAGAACTGCTTTACCTCTTGTCTTTGTTGGGATGAGGCTTTTGCCATAGGTGAGAACCTGCTAAAGCCCTATTCTGATCGTGGCCTAAATTTGGAGAAGAAGGTTTTTAATTATTGGCTCATCAGAGCACAAACAGTAGTAGAGTGTGCATTTGGGCTCCTCTACAACAAGTGGTGTTTTCTGCACACTGCAGTTAAAGTAGAACTATAGATAAACTTTAAAAAAAAAAATTGGATAGAGCAAGGTAGGGTTATACCCTGTGTAAGATTCCTATTTTGCCATCTGTGTCGGAGATTTCCCTTCACTTCCTGTCCCATAGCCAAATAGGAAGTGTAAGGAAATCCCTGCACATTAAGTGAATTCCTTTGGGACCCCAATGGTTCTAATCCATCTCCACTCTGTCCAAAACTAAAAAGGCAACATGTGTTCTGCACAATCTTGTCAGTGAGCATGATGGTTTCCATTTTGAAGGTGCTGTCACGCACCCCAGTTGACCAGAAGCTGTGAAAGCACTGGCGCACGTGTCAGAGATGAATTTGCACCATTCTTTATGTCTCCCACAAGAGAGCTCCTGTGGCAGCTTGATGCTATTGAACAAATGTGAGGTAAGGATAGCAGCTCTGCAGACTTGTAGTGAAGCTTTTTTCAGCTCTTTTTTTAATGAAAAAAAAAAAAAATTTGGAAAAAGTATTTTTTTTATTCAGTTCTATTATTGGGGATACACTTTGTTTCTGCTATCAGTACCACTCAGCTAAAAAGGTTGCCATATGTTGAATGAGAGTGCTTCCTACTGGGCTAACTGTCTGAAAATACAAAGGAATGCTGCTGCAATGCTGCACAAACATTCTAGGCTAATTACTACTACCAGCAAAGCATGCAGGATGAACTTGGTGGGAGGATACATAACATAGCGGGACATGTCTGCAAAATCTACAGCTGCAATTCCACACAAAACAGGGAGGTTACAACTAGTAAAGCATGGTAGAAGTCATCATATGTCTGCAAGAATTGCAACTGTGATGTTCCAGATATATGAGCATAAAACAATGCCGGTGAGATTACCTTTCTCCTGTCTCTGAGAGACAGAGTTGTTGACCCAGTCTGCAAGTATTTTGAAGGAAATATCTTCCCAAGACCTCTTCTTATGACCTCTATTTTTATATTGGGGGATGCTTGATGTCATAGAGGCATGAGTGGACCTGCACCAGGGCAGTGGAGCTTTCTGACTCCAGGAGATGTGTCCTTGCTCATCAAAAAGGGGTGGAGTTCAGCTGATTATGGGTGGAGATCTGCTGAGTGGCTGGAAAACGTGCGACAAAATGCTCATGTCGTGCATTTTCTGGCTTTTTCATTGAAGTCTATGAGGCCAAAAACACCAGTAATCTCCCGAAAAACAAGCTCCTGTACTTTTTGGAGCAACAGCAATTTTGCTACAGGCAACAAAACACTCAGATGTAAACAGGGGTCATTGAAATGAATGAGATTTTGCTTGTTGAGTGTTTTAGAACTACAAGCTTTAAGCTGAAAATCTCTCAGGTGTGAACGGGGCTGGAAAATATTACCAATTATACAGGTTGGTGTAGAGGTTTCCCTATCAAAAGTTTTTTTGGATTTGGATGGTCTTTGGATTTTACTAATGATGTTTGACCCTGTTGTGTTGCGTAAGTCAGTGCAGTTGATATTTTTCTTTCTTCTTCTGTGTTTGCACTTTTTTTTTCTTCCCCAAAAGGTTTTTTTAATGTATTGTTGCAGAATGTTCAGCATGATGTTTAAGCTGAATGAGATCTATGTCTTCTCTGAGGATCGTCATAATAAAATGGAATATGATACACTCCAAACAGTGTTTTACCTTTCTTACTTTCTGAATTCTAAAGTGATATACCTCGAGTGGTGACATGGCCAACTCATAGACAATAATGTATATCCCGGACACATCATCTGCTCCTATTTTGATTTCATTTATTCATCACAGGAATACAAGGATGTTTCGAACTCTACTCCAGTTCCTTCATCAGGCGGCACAGTCACTGTTGCCTGATGAAGGAGATGGTGTAGAACTTCAAAACTGTTTCACTGTGATGAATAAATGGAATAAAAAAAGAGTGGATTATGTGTTAGTGATGAATGTTATCTTCTCTGAGGATCAGCCAGCAATGCATAAATGATGTACTGTCTCACGCATAATTTCTTCAGTAGCAGCTTCTGTGTGTCATGTTAATTATCTGCTGAAAAGTCAGGTATGTAAAAACGGCTATTAAACTTTTAAGATTATTAATTTAAAATCATTTGTACATCACCTAATGCTGAACAGCCTTAGTAATAACATTCATTTACAAAAAAATCCAAAACTATTACATTTGTTCAACATTTCGTTTTTCCAAAAACAAATATATTTATAAATAATTTACAATGACTGAAAATATAAAATAGATGTGGCCTTATTTTGGCAAAAAAAAGTTACAAATAAATAAATAAACCCCATAAATAAATCATAGCTCCCCAAAAAAAGTATTTACACAGCTTGGCCCCATCCTCCAACTTGGGGTCATCTTCTCTGTGTTCCAGGTCTCTGACCTCCCCGACCTCCCTGTATGCCCCTAATTTCTACCACCACTAAAGCCTTCTTTCAGAATCAACTATTAAGAGGACTCCCTCCTAGCATGGCGACAGCAGAAAACCGACTGGATCTCTGACTTCTGAAAGCCAAGGTAAGCAACCTGTTTTTCCCTCTATCTCTCCTATCTACCAGATGTCCTCTCTATGGCTGCAAAGCGGCAGAGTGATTAGATAAAACAATTGATAAATATGAAATAAATACAAACATGGCTGCTTCACTCTAATTTATTTTTTTTTATTATTTTATTTTTTAGTTTTTATTAGTTTTGTAGTGAACAGTACAAAGTATGCAAGCAATGCTGAGATAAGATACAAGGGAAAAACATTGGTATACCATTACAGAATAATCATCTTATGGGTTAGTCAGTGTACACTATCATGTAATATTTCAGAAACAGAGAAACATATTCGACAGGTCAAAGGTCCAACATATGAAAAGTAAAGAACTAGCAGGTATGTAGGGTCTATTTTATAAAATTATTGTTTAATGTGGGATTTTGTAATATGCTCCAGTGGTTCCATATCTTGTGGAACTGGTGAAAAGTATCTAAGTGCAAGATACCGTTCACGGTGTACTTTAAGCTGGATCTGAAGCTTCATGTCTGAGAGATTAGGGGTCAGGGGACCTCTCCACTTCCTGAATATTAGCAATCTAGCAGCAAAAATGATATGCATTATCAGGGGCCTGAATTTGCATGGGTAATTATCAATGCCTAAACTGAGAAGGGCGAAAGCAGTGTTGGGTGTTGTCAAACAGCCAGTAATTACTGAAATGCGAGTAAAAACTTTCTTCCAGTAGCTTACTATGTGAGGAAATTCCCATGGAATGTGAACCAGTGTACCAACATGCATACAACATTGCCAGCATAGGTTATTATTATACAGTATTTATATAGCGCCAATGGGTATGCTCAGCGCTGTACAGTAGCAGGGGGGACAGAACATGAGACAAGACAGTAACAATACAATACACGAGGGGTTCGAGGGCCCTGCTCTTTCGGGCTTACAATCTAGGAGGGAGGGGAAGGTGGTACAGGAGGAGATGGCTGTGGGGGATGGAGTGGCAGGAGGAGTGGAGGAGGTTAGTTGTTAGGTGAGGTCAGATGTTAGGTAAGGCTGGGGTAGGCTTCCCTGAAGAGGAGGGTTTTTAGGGAGCGCCTGAAGGTGAAGAGGGTAGGCGACAGTCTGATGGATTGGGGTAGGGAGTTCCAGAAGATGGGGGAAGTCCTGGAGAAATCCTGCAATCGGGCGTGGGAGGAGGAGACCAGGGAGCTAGAGAGTAGGAGGTCCTGTGAGGAGCGGAGGGCACGGGTAGGGTAGTATTTGGGTATCAGGTCAGTTATGTAGATTGGGGCAGCATTGTGAATGGCTTTGTAGGTCAGAGTTAGCAGTTTGAATTTGATGCGTTGGGCAATCGGGAGCCAATGAAGGGATTGGCAGAGGGGGGAGGCGGATGTGGAGCGGTTGGTGACGTGGATGAGTCTAGTCGCTGAGTTTAGGATCGACTGGAGTGTGGATAGCACTCGTTTGGGTAGGCCAGTGAGAAGGGAATTGCAATAGTCCAGGCGTGAGATGATGAGGGAGTGTACGAGTTATCATCTAGATTGGTGAATTTAGCAAGGTGGATGGGGGTTAGATACCACCGATGGTGTATCTTCTTAGAGATTTCCCAGTAATTTAAGCACTTGGAGGATTTAGCGTTATAATGTATTGCTTTTAGCCACTGTCAATCAAAAAGGAAGAACACAGATCCTGCTCCCATTACATCAAGGAGGAAGGCCTTATGAAGATGGATTTAGCTTGTAAAAGATAGTAGAAAACTGAGATGCCTTTCTTGCTTCACTCAAAAAGTATTCAGGATGTGGATATTAGCATCATATACATATAGACAGTGTTGATAGTTCACCATTGGATGCAATAAGATGTCACCTACAAATATTTATCCTATTGTTAACGGGGGATTAGCAACATATGCATCTCTCAAGGGAGAATTTGTTTTCCTTTACCATGTAAGGAAAAGCTGTGTGAGCTAAGCTTTTGTATGTAACGATGTACTGTACATGTTCCAAACGAAAAATTATTATTATTATTATACAGTATTTATATAGCGCCAAAAGGTTTGCTCAGCGCTGTACAATAGCAAGGGGGACAGAACATGAGACAAAACGGTAACAATACAATACACGAGGGGTTCGAGGGCCCTGCTCTTTCGAGCTTACAATCTAGGAGGGAGGGGAAGGTGGTACAGGAGGAAGTGGCTGTGGGGGATGGAGTGGTGGAAGAAGTGGAGGAGATCGGCTGTTAGGTGAGGATTGGGTAGGCTTCCCTGAAGAGATGGGTTTTCAGGGTGCGCCTGAAGGTGAGGAGGCTAGGTGACAGTCTGATGGATTGGGGTAGGGAGTTCCAGAGGATGGGAGAAGTCCAGGAGAAGTCCTGCAGTCGGGCGTGGGAGGAGGAGACCAGGGAGCTAGAGAGTAGGAGGTCCTGTGAGGAGCGAAGGGCACGGGTAGGGTAGTATTTGGGTATCAGGTCAGTTAGGTAGTTTGGGGCGGCATTGTGAATGGCTTTGTAGGTCAGAGTTAGTCATTTGAATTTGATGTGTTGGGCAATCGGGAGCCAGTGGAGGGATAGGCAGAGAGGGGGTGGCAGATGTGGAGTGGTTGGTGAGGTGGATGAGTCTCGCCGCTGAGTTCAGGATAGACTGGAGTGTGGATAGCATTTGTTTTGGGTAGGCCAGTGAGAAGGGAGTTGCAGTAGTCCAGGCGTGAGATGATGAGGGAGTGTACGAGTTGTTTAGTAGTGTCTGGGGTTAGGAACGTATCTTGGAGATGTTGCGGAGGTGGAGCCTGCATGACTTTGACAGTGATTGGACATGAGGCTGGAAGGAAAGGTTTGAGTCCAGGGTGACACCCAGGACTTTGGCGTGTGGGGTGGGAATGATGGTGGCGTTGCTAGTAGTGATGGAGAGGATGGGGGGGGCGCTGGCTGGGGGGAAAACCAGGAGCTCGGTGTTGGACAGGTTTAACTTAAGGAAATGGAGCGACATCCAGTCTGATATGTCGTTCAGGAGGTGGGCGATGCGGGCGGAGAGTGTGTGTCGTCGGCATAGAGGTGATAGTTGAAACTGTGGGAGTGTATTAGTTTGCCAAGGGAGGTGGTGTAGATGGAGAAGAGGAGGGGTCTGAGGACAGAGCCTTGGGGGACTCCAACAGAGAGGGGGAGAGAGGGGGAGGTGGCAGTGTTATAGGTGACGCTGAAGGAGCGTTGGGATAGGTAGGAGGAGAACCAGGAGAGAGCAGCATCCCTGATGCCAAGGGAGTGCAGTTTAGTAAGGAGGAGGGGGTGGTCGACTGTGTCGAAGGCTGCAGAGAGGTCAAGGAGCAGGAGGACTGAGTAATGGCCATTAGCTTTGGCGGTTAGCAGGTCGTTAGTGATTTTAAGTAGGGCGGTTCGGTGGAGTGTAGGGGACGGAAGCCAGACTGTAGTGGATCAAGGAGGTTGTTATCAGTGAGGTGGGCGCTTAGGCGATTGTAGGCCAGGCGCTCAAGGAGCTTGGAAGTGAATGGTAGCAGGGAGATGGGTCTAAGGTTATTTAGGTCAGTGGGGTCAAGGGAGGGTTTTTTGAGTATGGGGGTGATGTGTGTGTGCTTTAGAGAGAGGGGAATGTGCCAGTGGAGAGGGAGAGATTGAAGATGTGGGTGAGGGAGCGAATGATGGAGGGGGGGGGGTGACTGGAGGAGCTGTGAGGGGATAGGGTCCAGGTGGCAAGTGGTGAGGCGGGCTTCAGTGAGGACCTTAGAGACCTCATCATTTGCTGCATAAACCTCAAAATCACTCCAAACATAATACAATGTATATGTATATCACAATGGTCTACTCCCTTGTTAGAACATATGTCATGTAGTGGGAATACTTTAATTTTTCAGAAATATCTATGGAGATATCTTTAGTGAATTTTTTCGCAAGACAGAATGGGATTAGAAATAGACAAGTATTCTTACAAAGGTGTGGAACTTGAGTTGTTAGGAGAGGGGTGTCATCAATTTAAAAGTTTGACAGAAGATACCAGAGTGAGACTTTGAAGAACATCAGAAAATGACAATAGGGAGATTTACTAAAACTGGAGTACAGAGAATCTGGCACAGCTGTGCATAGTAACCAATCAGCTGCTAGGTGTTATTAATAAAGTTTAATTGAACAAGATGAATTTTGAAGCTGACTCGTTACTATGAACAGCTGCACCAGATTATCTGTGCGCCGGTTTTAGTAAATCCCCCCCAATGGATATTCTCTAGCAAGACAAAACAGACATGTCCAAAGGTATAGCAATGAATTCAACAAATATCACAGCAAAAATTACTTTAAAGTGTAACTAAATGCAAAACTTTTTATTTCATTTTGGATAGAGTAAGGGAGGGTTAGAACCCTCATCAGTTTTTTTGTCTTCTGTTTCCCATACGGGAGATTTCCCCTCTATTAGCTTTCCGATGTCAACCCAAAATGTTGGATTTTCTTTCCTTTTCACTTATAATGATAAGGAGAAACAATAGAAATAGCTACAATGACTCTCTCTAACAGGGGCATGGACAGCAAAAAAACTGACAGGTTTCCTATTTCCTCTCCGCTGTATCCATCTCAGTGGATATGATGTGATGTGACAAAATACTAATTGTTTTCATTAATAAATAACACAAATTTTGAAGAGATAATTTACGCCTTATTTTATGAGCATTATTTAGTGAACTGCAAAAAAAAGTTTTGAAAAACACTGAGGTATTGTACAGCGGATGTTAAAGTAGGAGATACCGCTTCATGAAGGAGCCCAATGAGTTGGCAGCCACCATGTATGATGAGGAGTTCCTAACAGGACAATTCCAACATCTGAGGGGCACCATTACCATTTGCCTAAAGAAAGACACTACCAAATACTGTTCAGCATATAAAAGCACAATTTACTTTTACAATGCACCCTGAACAGGAAACCTTAGATGGGAAAAAACATTTTGTTGACTTTATGCAGAAGTTGTTGTTATTGTAAGAGATCATGCTGAGCCAGCACCACCTCTTTGGGAAGGGAGGGAATGTTGGTACCTTTCAAGCTTTGGCTTGTACCATCATCGCATGCCAGATCAGATTAGGGTGGTCTTTGACTCAAATGCTCTATATGATGGTGTTTCCCTCAACAATGTCCTTGTGATGGACTCCTGACAACCTGATTGGGTATCTCCAAAAAGAATCTGCTTCTCAAGCTCTGGAACACGAGGCAAGTGACTATAGCTGTAGCTACCCCAAAGAACTAGCCAACTCCAGTTTTTGGAGTAAACAAGAACTGATTTATTAGAGAAATACACAAAATGTATGCAGAAAACCCATGGATAAGAGCTCATCACATTATCATAGACAATTCCCACTCCAGACAGTCCAGCTCCCACATAGGAATACATTATACATTGGAAGCCATATGTTACAATGATAGTTCTTTCTGGATAACTTGAAAACACAATAAATCACTGCTTTCTACATACATAGGTTCTCCTGAAGCCCCAAGTCCATGACAGTCCTTCTCACCAGGCCTGTGTTGAACAACAACCTTATAAGAGAAGACAACAGAAACTGTCCTGAGTCTGATAAGGATATCAGAGCTGATACCATTACCCTCAACATCACTGTGAAGTCAAAGACAAGTTCTCACTGTTTTGAATGCTTTTCGAAGTGGTCTTCTGTTGTACAGGCTATTACACAACATATCCATGTTGCACATCAATTTGCAGCCAATACTGAGGACCATTTCAGAAGTGGATGGCGCTTCTGTAAAGGGCCTTGCACTATCGAGGAAACATCACAAACAGAAAAGGTCATAATTTGATGTATCCAACATAAAGTGTACTATAGGAGATCGATAACATACAACAGTATCAAAGGGACTCAACCTTTCTAAGGATAAGCTGCTCTACAAATTGAAACCACTGAGTGATAAAGTTACTTCAAGCCAGAGGTCTCATAGAAAAGTGTAATCTGTTTAATGGGGAACAGAAACCCCTTATTGGTCCAGGTCAACATCACATCACTGCACTGTTGGTTCACCAGCACCACTCACAAGGAAACATACAAAGAAAAAAAAAAAGAAAAAACTGGTCACCTACCCAGGTCTATAACTGACTTTTTAAACAGTGAACAAGGAAGGTGTCACAGAGTAAAAAAAGATTTATAGAGTTAGGACCACAGATACTCAGGGTGCCGTGATGTGGCTCTGTGGCTTACGTATGTATTTGCAAATGTGTGCTAACTAAACCTCTGTTTTTAAAAGCATGTTCTTAGACAGGTTAATTTGGTTTTTGATAGTTGGCTAACTGGCTGGCAGTTTGAACTGGCTTTCTTATCCCCCTCCTTTGATAAGTTATACTTATCCATGTTCCTTGCTGACAATAGCCATTATTAGACTGGGGTAGGCTGGCAAGTTGAGCTGGATAGTCCTATTTTTTTTACCACTCACAAGGAGCAAGTTCAGCACCAAGAACGGCACATTATGAAAGGAGCAGTAAGATCTGCAATGTTTTGGGTTGTGGGTATGAAAAGATGAATATTCTCTATCCTTTCCAAATTTGTCAAAAATTGCATGGAAACACCAACCTAAGCAAATGGCAGAGTTTCTAGCTGACAAATTAAGCACAGAACCATCCTTCACTAATGCAACACTACAGAAATGGCCAAATTACAATATGTTTCTAAATGGAAAACCTATGGTATCACTCATTTGAAGCAAATATTTAGCAATGGTCATCTTCTCTCCTTTGATGTCTTGCAGTCTAGATATAACCTACCATCCACGATGCTATTTTACTATTTGAAGTTAAAACATGCAGTTAACCTCCCTGGCGGTCTGATTATTTCAGATTTTTGGCGCTGAAAGCGGTACCATTTTTTTGCATGGAAATATGTAGTTTTTTTATTGTAGGCTGTAATATTTAGGAATAACTCTCTGAAATCTGTCCGAACAAGAGTCTAGTAAACATCCCGGATATGATAAAACTTGAAACACGAAATCATAAATTATAATTTAATAAATAATCATAAAAAATAATAATATAATAATAATACATTTAATTCAATAATATAATCAAACCAAAAACACTGAAATTTGAAATAGAGCGCCAAGTTCGCACATCGCTGAGCAAAGTCGCAAAATCGTTTTCAGTGTCTGATGAGGAATTTCCCCCACGAATCATTATCACTCAATTCTGCAAGTGGTTCTGATTTACTATCGCTGTTCTGTAGCCGGTCTAAAACCGCTTTTGACCTAAAGGGACGCTTTTTGGACGCCATGGACTTTTCTAAGTTTCCAGGCAGAAAGAACAGTCAAAATGCAGGCAGGGCGCCGGACAAAGCAGTAGGGACAAAATGTATGTGAAATGGGTTGAAACAGCAATGTTTTAATATGTAAAATTAGTTTTGAAAAAAATTACATTTTTTTTAAATTTTCATATTTCCCGCCGCTGCCGGCGGCGCCCGTACGTCCCGACGTCACAGGGACCAGAACACAGAAGCCGGATTCCGGCATCAGCCGGAGGAGATGGCTGGGGACGCTGCAGGGGACACATTGCGGGAGCGAAGGACAAGGTAAGTGCTGGAGGGACTCCCTATGCAGCGCCGCATGGTAAGCCCGAGTGTAGCTCGGGGGGGTTACCGCTTTTGGTACAGAAACTTTACCCCGAGCTACACTCGGGAATACCGCCAGGGAGGTTAAGGCTCAGGGCCCATCGGCCTTCTGGCACCCTTCTCCTACCCCTATTTTTCACTACTTACAATCTGCTATGGTGACCAAGGGGTTTATTTCTCATTGTTATAATATGCTCTTGATAGATTACTTGGAAAAACACCCGAGTAGGGCCAGAGGGCAATGGGAAGGAAATGTTGGGACTTTTGAGGATGACCAGAGGGAGGCTGCCTTGCATTCTGTACATCTTAATTTGTTGACGGTTTCCCATCGCATTTCTCAACCATATATTCAACTTAGGGTTCATTACACTCCGGCAAAGTTGTACAAGATGGGGCTATGTCAGGACCCCCTGTGTGGCAGATGCAAGCAGGACCATGGGGATCTGATACATATTTTGTGGAGATGTCTAAAACTTCATAGGTATTGGAAGGAGGTGGTAACTACCCTTAATTTGGTGTTTCAAACTAATCCGATTCTGGATCCTAAGCAGTGCCTTTTGGGTATTTTAGATTCGGTAATGCAAGATACATTTATATTAGAGGCCCTTTCCTAACGCACAAGGCAATTCTGGTGTGCTGGACCTCTGATACTCCCCCACTGTTGCCAATTGGAAGCAAAATATGTGAATTATTTTATGATATGATCCTTTAGTTTACCAGCATAGAGGATGTTTGGGTAAATTTGAGAAACTTTGGGATGCTTAGTTGGCCACTCCAGGTTTAGCCCCTTTTGATTAAATAATGCACATACTGCTGTAGTTACTTCTGATTGTAATTTATCACTTTCTCACGACAAATTTATGTCTCTCCTGTATTTTCTGGTGGGGACAGAGTGCTCTCTGTTACGTGTGGGTCCACTGTTAAGGGGATACTCCTATTGTTCTGTATATGCAAAACTGCCATACAATTTGCTTGTATTGTAATGTGTTATCTCTGTACTTTTGCACAGACTCTTGAATTCTTGTCTCAGTGATGCCACTGGAAGGTTTTCTTTATTATGCTGTTTGGTTTGTTAATGATTAAGTCTTTGCTACCATTCTGTACATCCTTTGTCATTTTGTAAATGTATGACTTCACCATTAACTAACAGGTCTGTAATTACCGCTGATTGCTTTAGACAAACACAATATAACCAAATAAATTTATATTATACATGAAACCTATAATCTACTTTTTTTTGGTCCAAGATGCTGATAGCGCTGCTTTTGCTGTGGTACTTACTGTATGCTGTAGAGCTGATACACCACAAAGGAAGCCAGGAGCAGACGTCTTATTATTTAATTGTACCTCATCGACTCTACTTCATAAGACTTCATAAGACTCCCACCCTGATTTAAGATGCTGTTGGTTCAAATTGCATTATTGGCTAAAAAAAAAACACAACTTGCCCCTATGAATTATCAATCTTGTCTCAGTATTGAGAATTTTTTCTTTAATGTCAGGAATAAGTAACAATAGAAAACCTAGGGTGAGAATTTTTTTTTCATTCCTCAAATCAGAATGGGTCAAATTGTCAGTGATATAGATTTTAAAACATTTCGCAATTAGTCTCAAGGTTTTAATAAAGGCAGTACATGGAACATTTTCAGCTGCCCCTAATTTAGGTATCAGCATTAAAAGAACAACTTGTCTGTTAAGTACAGGGGTTCAGCCTTAGAATAGCCTGTCAGCCAAGGGTATGGAAATTATTGAGCATGTAGAAGAAACAACTGATTCAGCAACATATTAAACATGTGACCCACATTATATAAAAGATCTGAAATATAACCCTATTATTTTTAAAAGGTGTGGCAGTACGGTATCCTGCCACGGTGGAAATCACGATGGAGACTCAGGATTCTCAACCATACAGGTTGAGGGGCTCCAGGCAGATCTCATGATGCAGAGAAAAGTGGTTTATCAGTTTCCTCTTTGGTTTGTAAAGCCTGTTTTGGGACCTGTAGCCTGGAGATTTCTAAGAGATTTGGGAGGGGTGAAATCTCCAATCCTGGGCCCATATTTTGGGAGCAGCCAGCGCGCTGATTGCACAGGTGTGTGCACACCTTTTTGTGGAGGCCAGGCCATGATTCTGAGCTCCACCCCGGCAGAAAGGAGTCGGGAGAGCTTCACCTCAGCAGACAGGAGTCAGGAGGACTCCACCCTGGCAGGCAGGAGGGCTCTGCCATGGAGTCAGGTGGGCTTCACCAAGGAGAGGTGGAAGCCAGACTAGCTGTGTGCTAGAAGTTTGCTGTGTGCAAAAACAACCTTGTGGAAGGAATTTGTAGGAGACTTATATAAAGCGGTATAGCTGAAAGAGCCAGAGGGCTGAATTGGTTTGATGTTGGATACCCCTGTGTGGGAAGCATTTCTTTTTAAGGGCCTTTTTGCCCAATGTTATTTGAAAGAAAAAGTTCCTTAAATACAAATGCTTCCCACACAGGGGTATCCAACATCAAACCAATTCAGCCCTCTGGCTCTTTCAGCTATACCGCTTTATATCTGTCTCCTACAAACTCCTTCCACAAGGTTGTTTTTGCACAGCAAACTTCTAGCACAGAGCTAGTCTGGCTTCCACCTCTCCTTGGTGAAGCCCACCTGACTCCATGGCAGAGCCCTCCTGCCTGCCGGGGTGGAGTCCTCCTGACTCCTGTCTGCTGAGGTGGAGCTCTCCCGACTCCTGTCTGCCAGGGTGGAGCCCTCCTGACTCCTATCTGCAGGGGTGGAGCTCAGAATCATGGCCTGGCCTCCACAAAAAGGTGTGCACACACCTGTGCAATCAGCACTCTGGCTGCTCCCAAAATATGGGCCCAGGATTGGAGATTTCACCCCTCCCAAATCTCTTAGAAATCTCCAGGTTACAGGTCCCAAAACAGGCTTTACAAACCAAAGAGGAAGCTGATAAACCACTTTTCTCTGCATTATGAGATCTGCCTGGAGCCCCTCAACCTGTATAGTTGAGAATCCTGGGTCTCCATCGTGATTTCCACCGTGGCAGGATACCGTACTGCCACAAAGGCAATAATAGAAACCATACGTAATGGGGGTTTCCACTTTGAAATTATTAATTTATTGTATTAGACACGTCGTTCTGTTTTTCGGTTTCAATAGCTTGCTTTTCTTCTGCTGATTTCCTTCCCTAAATGAAAGTATATCTATATTTTACCCAAAGAACAGGACAATTAAAAGGACAATGCAAAAACCCAATGAATATTTTATTTCATTAGTTATTCAGAAAGTCCCTTAAAGTGAACTTTTGTTTTGTTCATGCAGGGAAAAGTAATTACCTTGAAGGCATCCCCAGCAGTTTCTACTTACTCTCACTTTGCTCTACTCCACACTGCTCTGTTACCAGAAATGATCAAAAACAAAAGCCTGGTTTTCGCTCTTTTTTTCTCCCAGTGCTCAATGAAGTGGAAAGACAGTCCTCAGCCCTTTGTAATCCCCAAGTTGTGACTCGCTTCCCTTTCTTTACTCCCAACAGCCAGACTGAGTGGCAGATTAGCTAAATTAAGGTGACAATGTTTAGCTGGTGAGGTTACCATAAAAATGAACCTGTTGTTTTGACCTGCCCTTTAAAACACATTTTAGCATGACGCATATAGGAGAAAAAAAATGTACAAATGTTAGTATGTCCATCATATACCTCATATTTCAACAACTAGTTTCCCCAAAAGATTTTACAAAATCTCCTAAATGACTATACAACATTAGGTAGCTGCTGGTTTATACAATAGAAGTGAAGGGATGTATTGCTTATAATACATAGTTGTTCTTATTTCTAGTACAGTTGCAAGAAAAAGTATGTGAACCCCTTGGGATTACGTGGAGTTTTACATGAATTGGGCATAAAATGTGCTCTGAACGTCATCTAAGTCACAACAATAGAAGAACACAGTCTGCTGAACATAATACTACACAAACATTAGAGGTTGCCATGGTTTAATTGCACATAACATGTAAACATTCACAGTGCAGGGAAGAAAAAGTATGTGAACCTTTGGACTTAATAACTGGTTGACCCTCCTTTGGCAGCAATAACCTCAACCAAACGTTTCCTGTAGTTGCAGATCAGACCTGCACAACGATCTGGAGTCATTTTGGAGCACTCCTCTTCACAAAACTGTTTCAGTGTAGCAATATTCTTGGGATGTCTGGTGTGAATCGCTCTCTTAAGGTCATGCCACAGCATTTCAATCGGGTTGAGGTCAGGACTCTGACTGGGCCACTCCAGAAGGTGTATTCTGTGCTGTTGCAGCCATTGTTTTGTTGAATTACTTGTATGCTTTGGGTCATTGTCCTGTTGCATCACCCATCCTCTGCGGAGCTTCAGTTGGCGGACAGATGGTCGTACGTTTTCCTGCAAAATGTCTTGATAAACTCTGGAATTCATTTTCCCATCAATGACAACAATCCGTCCAGGCCCTGAGGCCTGTGAAATAACATTGCTTCTTATGGTGCCTGTTCACATGTCTGGTGCACTGGCAGTGCAGATTCATTACGGATTCAGTGCAGTTTGAAAAAGAGTCATGTACAATTTCTGAACAGTGCCATCAGGTTCAGGTGCAGATTACAGGCTATTGACTTCTATGAGATCTGTTTCTAAACCGCATATGTGTGAACAGGATAAAATCCTGACCCAATCCTGTCCTGAACCTGATGTAAACCTGACATGAACTGCTGAACAACAACTGTGTTAATTAGCTGTGAAATCTGAGCTTCAATCCGCAATGCACATGTGTGAAACAGCTCTAAAATTTTCCCTCCGGAAGATTTACCCCCCTTCATGACCAGGCCATTTTTTGCTATAGGGCGTTGTGCTACTGTAACTGACAATTGCGCGGTCACACAAATACAATTTATATCATTTTTTTCACACAAATAGAGCTTTCTTTTGGTGGTATTGATCAATACTGTTTTTTTTATTTTTTGCACTATAAACGAAAAAGACCAACAATTTTGAGAAAAAGACAATATTTTTTACTTTCTGCTATAAAACATGTCCAATAAAAAATTTAAAAAATATACATTTCTTCATAAATTTAGGCCAAAAACTTATTCTGCTACATCTTGGTAAAAAAAAAATCCCAATAAGTGTGTATTATTTGGTTTGCATGAAAGATATAGCATCTAGATTCTTTACTAGATACACAGAATATAACTGGATATAACATTTATAGGGAAAGTTGATCCAGGGAATATCCGATTGCCTCTCGGGGGGATCAGGAAGGAATTTATTTCCCTGCAGGAGCAAACTGGATTGTGCTTTGCTGGGTTTTTTTTTCCTTCCTCTGGATCAACTGTGGGTGTAGGATTATAACTTTTTTTTTTAATGGTTGAATTGGATAGACTTTTGTCTTTTTTCAGCCAGACTATCTATGTAACTACAATTGACAGTATATATACTGGAATTTTTTTTTATATACTAGTAATGGTTGCAATCAGCAACTTGTAGAGGGACTGTTGATATCCTAAAGCTGTCCTATACTTATAGTTTGGGTTACTTGACCTGCAAGCAGCCCCTCTTAAACTCACAGTTTTAAAAAATATACACATAATTCATATAAACTGATATGATAAAGCTATGCTAATAGCAAGCATCTAGCTGGAAGTATTACCATCTCACAGACACATTACACTCCCTGTATGATCTGGTCATCGGAGGTATATAATTCTTAGTCTCTATGAAATTATAATTATGTGCTACACAATTATATGTGGGTTATCAAACTTTGGCCTGCGGTAAAACAAAAATATGACCTCAGTTTGGAAAACTGACATCATGGGAGGGCCTGATGGACTATTATGAAACATTTCAGTACTCCTGCCTTCCACCCCTAACTCTGGTGATTGGGTGAGTGAAGGACTAACTGACACCTCTAAAAAGTCCATAAAAGTCTGTTGCATCAGCAATTTGGAGCTCTCCTTTACCATCAAAATTAATAACATCGACCAAGTCTTATTTCATGAGAGCCAAAATGCTCTAAATTTTGGATCTCTGACAGAACCCAAAGAACCCAGGATGTTGGTTAAAGTGGGATTAATTGATATCCTTTTGTCCAAAAATAATCCATACACATCTACTACAGTTGCAAGAAAAAGTATGTGAGCCCCTTGGGATTACGTGGAGTTTTACATGAATTGGGCATAAAATGTGCTCTGAACGTCATCTAAGTCACAACAATAGAAGAACACAGTCTGCTGAACATAATACTACACAAACATTAGATGTTGCCATGGTTTAATTGCACATAACATATAAACATTCACAGTGCAGGGAGGAAAAAGTATGTGAACCTTTGGACTTAATAACTGGTTGACCCTCCTTCGGCAGCAATAACCTCAACCAAACATTTCCTGTAGTTGCAGATCAGACCTGCACAACGATCTGGAGTCATTTTGGAGCACTCCTCTTCACAAAACTCTTTCAGTGTAGCAATATTCTTGGGATGTCTGGTGTGAAGCGCTCTCTTAAGGTCATGCCACAGCATTTCAATCGGGTTGAGGTCAGGACTCTGACTGGGCCACTCCAGAAGGCGTATTCTGTGCTGTTGCAGCCATTGTTTTGTTGAATTACTTGTATGCTTTGGGTCATTGTCCTGTTGCATCACCCAACCTCTGCGGAGCTTCAGTTGGAGGACAGATGGTCGTACGTTTTCCTGCAAAATGTCTTGATAAACTCTGGAATTCATTTTCCCATCAATGACAACAATCCATCCAGGTCCTGAGGCAGCAAAGCAGCCCCAAACTATGATGCTCCCTCCGCCATGTTTCACAGTGGGGATGAGGTTTTGATGTTGGTGTGCTGTGCCTTTTTTTCTCCACACATAGTGTTGTGTGTTCTTCCCAAACAACTCAATCTTGGTTTCATCTGTCCACAGTATATTTTGCCAGTAGTGCTGTGGAACATCCAGGTGCTCTTTTGCAAACTTCAAACGTGCTGCAATCTTCTTTTTGGACAGCAATGGCTTCCTCCGTGGTGTCCTCCCATGTACTCCATTCTTGTTTAATGTTTTCCTTATTGTAGATGTGTCAACAAAAATGTTAGCATGTGCCAGAGATTTCTGTAGGTCTTTAGCTGACACTCTGGGATTCTTCTTTACCTCATGCAGCATTCTGTGCTGTGCTCTTGCAGTCATTTTTACAGGATGACCACGCCTAGGGAGAGTAGCAACAGTGCTAAACTTTCTCCATTTGTAGACAGTCTGTCTTACCGTGGACACATGAACATCAAGGCTCAAGGAGATACTTTTGTAACTCTTTCTAGCTTCATGCAAGTCAACAATTCTAGATCTTAGGTCTTCTGAGAGCTCTTTTCTGCGAGGCATGGTTCACATCAGACAGTGCTTCTTGAAACCAGTAAACCCAAAACAGGTGTGTGTTTTTTAAGGGCAGGACAGCTGTCAGCAACACATCCAATGTCATCACACTGATTGGAGTCAAGGTTGGCTCACTACTGGCTCCAATTAGCTCTGGGAGAAGTCATTAAGCTAGGGCCTCACATACTTTTTCCTCCATGCACTGTGAATGTTTACATGTTATGTGCAATTAAACCATGGCAACATCTAATGTTTGTGTAGTATTATGTTCAGCAGACTGTGTTCTTCTATTGTTGTGACTTAGATGACGTTCAGAGCACATTTTATGCCCAATTCATGCAAAACTCCACGTAGTCCCAAGGGGTTCACATACTTTTTCTTGCAACTGTAATCTATTTTTCATTAAATATTTTTTTACTGTGGTTTTTAAATCAGCAGTGCAGGTAGTTGTGGTCATGTGTACTGCTCTGTGCACACTACGCATCCCATAGTCTATAGTTCCTAGTCCATCTCAGGAGCCAGAAAGAGAGAGTCGCTACATTCCTGTATACAATGTGACCATGGAGTATGAACATAGCCACTCTCCTACAGGTAGTTGTATCACAACTACAAAAGAAAAAGGGGATTTGGAGCAGACTGCAAGCAATAGAAGGTACTTTTTTGAGTTAAGAATACATAATTAAATACACTGCTAAAAAAAAGGAATATTTTGAAAACACATCAGATCTCAATGAGGAAAAATATCATGTTGGATATCTATACTGATATGTACGGGGTAATGTGTTAGGAATGTAAGGATGCCCCATCATTTGATGGAAATGAAAATTATCAATCTACAGAGGACTGAATTCAAAGACACCCCGAAAATCAAAGTGAAAAAAGTGCAACCTGGTGGCATCGGATGGACTGAAACATGATATCCTAGAAGTGTTCTATTGGATTTAGGTCAGGCGAGCATGGGGGCCATTCAATGGTATCAAAGCCTTCATCCTCCAGGAACTGCCTGCATGCTCTTGCCACATGAGGCCAGGGATTGTCCTGCACTAGGAGGAACCCAGGACCCATTGCATCAGCGTAGGGTCTGACAATGGGTCCAAGGATTTCATCCCAATACCTAATGGCAGTCAGGGTGCCATTGTTTAGCCTGTAGAGATCTGTGCGTCCCTCCATGGATATACCTCCCCAGATCTTCACTGACCCACCACCAAAACAGTCATGCTGAAAGATGTTACAAGCAGCATAGTGTTCTCCATGGCTTCTCCAGACCCTTTCCCGTCTGTCACATGTGCTCAGGGTGAACTTGCTCTCATCTGTGAAAAGCACAGGGTGCCAGTGGCGGACCTGCCAATTTTGATGATCAATGGCAAATGCCAATCAAGCTCTATGGTGTCAGAAAGTGAGCACAGGGCCCACTAGAGGATGTTGATCCTTTAAGACACCCTCAGGAAGTCTGTTTCTGATTGTTTGGTCAGAGACATTCACACCAGTGGCCTGCTGGAGGTCATTTTGTAGGGCTTTGGCAGTGTTCATCCTGTTCTTCCTTGCAAAAAGGAGCATATTCCGGTTCTGCTGATGGGTTAAGGACCTTCTACAGCCCTGTCCAGCTCTCCAGGAGTAACTGCCTGTCTCCTGGAATCTCCTCCATGCTCTTGAGACTGTGCTGAGAGACATAGCAAACCTGGCAATGGCGTGTATTGATGTACCAACCTGGAGGAGTTGGACTGCCTGTGCAACCTCTGTAGGGTCCAGGTATCACCTCATGCTACACTGACTATAGCCAAATGCAAAACTAGTGGA
Organism: Staurois parvus; assembly: GCF_062004578.1. Taxonomy (NCBI): domain Eukaryota; kingdom Metazoa; phylum Chordata; class Amphibia; order Anura; family Ranidae; genus Staurois; species Staurois parvus. Next base: position 2,931,483 of record NW_028318055.1, on the reverse strand, counting down.
AAACAGTCAGAAAAGATGAGTAGGGAAAAAATGTCAGTGGCCTCCACTTGTAAAGCCATTCCTGTTTTGGGGGTCGACTCATTGTTGCCCATCTAGTGCACCTGTTGTTAATTTCATTAACACCAAAGCAGCTGAAACTGAATAACAACCCCCTCTGCTACTTAACTGACCAGATCTTAGGAGTTTAATTGACTTGATGTTATACTCTGAATATAGTGTCCCTTTAATTTGTTTGAGCAGTATATATTTTTTAATTAGAGTTTATTATCAGTTTAAGTGCTTTCATTTATAATATCTTTTTTTGCTGTTGTAATATGATCCTCTATCTGTTGTAATGTATTTTTATCTGTAAATATTTTTCGTTACCATTTTTCCTTTTTTTTACTAAACACCATTTTAAAATCATTAAATCTTATCTGTAAATGCTCTAAAGAATAACTAAATGAATCCGTGGTTTTTAGGACGTGCTACTTATTGCAAATCTCTAGATATTACTCTCTGGTATAAGAGTGAGTATTACGGGGTTAACTGCATAGTTAACTAGTTCCAGTCTGTGGGCACTTAGATTGGGGTCTTGTGAGTTGGCAAATCTCTGTGCAGTAGGAGTCTGAGAACACTATCATCATGTACTGTTGGCAGCATGATGACATTTGACCTGCTGTCTGTGTCAGGGATCCGGGTATGACCAGAGATGTGTGGACTGACACAGGAAACAGCAGGCTTCTGGAACACAGGCGTAGTCAGGCTGGAGAGGTGGAATGGTCAGGCAGGCTGTAAGGTAGTGTCAGGCACCGCCCGGAGGGATCTCTAGTGACCCACAGAACAGGATTCCCCAGGGCACGGAGTCTAAGCCCCAGTCTGCCTTTTCACCAGAGCCCCTGATGGTGGGGATGGACTTGGCGCAGGACTGAGACCAGGTCGCGGCCCCTGAGTGCACCCAACTGTGGTAGAGGGGTCCGCTGAGGGTATGTACCAGGGGAAAACCTGATGTGAAGGGGCTGGCAGTTTCGGACAGTAGTGACTGGATCCGTGCGGGATGGATGGATGACAGTATGGAGTGTAGTGTAGTCAGACAAGCCGGGTCGGTAATGGTGGAGGCAGATCAGTACAAAGCAGCAGGCAAAGAGTAAATGGGTCACGAGCCAAGGTACAGCAACAGGAGGTCAAACAGCATAGGAGTAGGCAGAAGAATAGTCAGGGAGGAGCCATGAGTCAGAGCAGGAGAAGTCAGCAGAGGTCAGGATCAGGCAGGGTCGGCAACAAATCAGATAGGCAGAGGAACAGGAACACAGGATACAAGGTACAGGGGCTCATGGGAAACAACACCAAGGCACTGATCACAGGCCTGGTCCTGCTTAAATACACCTCCTGCAATCAGCCTCAGGTGATGGCTTGATTGCTGGAGTGAGATTCTGGCTGCTGAGAGCACCCGCTGGCCAGCCTTGGTACTGCAGCCAACAAGGCAGGTGAGTCCCACCACCATTGGCGAGTCCATTCCTGACAGTCTGTCACGTATTGGTTTCTGAGGCTTGGATCTGACACCACTCTCGCCACAACTGGGATTGAAAAGGATCTAATATATTGAGTTGTCACCAGGGGCGGACTGCCCATTTGGAAACTCGGGCACTGCCCGAGGGCCCGGGGTCAGTAGGGGGCCCCATGAGATGCCCCTGGTACATTTTTCATAGGCTTTTTTGAGCTTGGGCAAGGACACAGGGGCCCCATGATCCCCTATTGCCCCGGGGGCCCCATGAGTTGTCAGTCCGCCCCTGGGTGGAATATTCAGCTTCGCCCTGGAATGGATTTTAAAAAGGTTCTAGAGGCATAAGGTGTTTTACCCCATGCATTGTCAGTCCACCCCTGATCCAGTGATCAGCTTTAGTACAACCTGCGTGCCAGATCTTTTGTATGTGATTACTGCTGGGGGGGCTATAGCTGCTAGCAGTAATCATTGTGTCATTATTGTAGGCAGGGGTGGACTGACCATTTGGGCCCAGGGTCAGTAGGGGGGCCCCATGAGATGCCCCTGGTACCTTTTTCATAGGCTTTTTTGAGTTTGGGCAAGGACACAAGGGCCCCATGATCCTCTATTGTCTGGGGGCCCCATGAGTTGTCAGTCCGCCCCTGGTTGTCACTAGAACAGGAATAAAGAGGAAATCTTCCAGTGAGGACATATGTTGCAGTGACATCTATCTGGAAGTCCTTGTCTTTGGAGAAATTTCCTCTGACTTCCCGATGTATATGTGGAACTGGAAGAAAAGGGAATCTCCTTGTTGGGATATAGACAGAAAAAAACTAACAGGTTGTAATACTTTCCTAATCAATCAAAAAAGTACATTTAGATATATTTTATGAAGAACATATCATCTCACTGCATCAGACATATATCAGTGTGGTACACACAGGGTGATCAGGGAAAGGCTATGCTTTTTTCTATGTTATTCCAATGCCAGAGGGACATGTGAATTTTTTTCACAATTCTCTGACAAGTTTAAATCGGAAAGTCTACACACTGTAACAGAAAGTCTATGTTTACTTTTATATGTCTAAAAAAAAATCAGCTCAAATATAGATGCAAGTTCATGCCAAAATCTTAAACATGACAATGAAAAATAATCAGGTAGAGCATGCAGAATTTACAGTATATATAGACTTACAGTATTCTCTCAAACTGCATTTTGTATTAACGTGTCATTGGCTATATATTTTATATTTTTAAAGTTTCCTTTGGTTTGAAATATAACCTAGAATGTGAATAAAGAAATATTAATGAAATCTGTATTTTAATTTTAACAGAGCATACTTTATTCACAATGAAACCATTTTGTAGAACGAAAGTTAATTTCTTGGCTCAAGAATTAAGCTGCTCGTAATGTAGCGTTTCCTTTACGTCTCTGTTGTTAAACGGGGAAGCAAGAAATGGAGACTAATTCAATCCTCATAGCTCATGTAAAACTGTAACTTCCATGTTGACATGATTTACTCAGTGTTTTCCAGACTTATGCTGCCCAGAAAGGCCTGATCTATTGCCACAGTGAGAGGATGGAAAGCTAACCGAGATGCAAACCAATCTTCAAACCAACTGCTATAGTAATTCATTTAAATGCCCTTCTGAGTGACATTAGAACTCTTACATCCTCCCAAAAGAACACATTTAATAGCAAGCATTTGCAATGAAAACCCGAACAAAGATTTTTAAAGAGATTATTTTATCTGACAACTTTCAGTTTGGTTTTCTAGTAGACACCCTAGAGTATGGTTCGCCCTGTTCTATATGTCTAAGCATTCCACGGCATATGGCTTTTCAAATAAAGTATGAAAAACATATTTAAAAGTATCATATTGTTCAGCATTAGCTATTGCTCTGATGTGGTAACACACAACAGGGAAAAGTGTTAACTCACTTCAACCACAACATTATTTCATAACAATCAGCAGTTGTCTTTAATGTTTGATGTTTTACTGAATATAGATCTTGTACTTGTCAATGCTTGATTTAAAAATTCACATATAGCCCCAAAGGTTACATTGTATCTACACATGTGACATAAAGCCATACAGTTAATTAACAGAATAGAAATAAAAACTTTATGAGCAAGCGACTGTGGTATTTCATTCATATCTGCAGCTTGGTTCTGCATAGAACCGATTTAATTACAATTATGACTGTATTCTGTGAAAAATGGAATCCTGTTTGCTTTACTAACATAAAAGTCACATAAACATATAAGAGTTGTGACTGCATACTGAGTATTACCCATCTCCTAGATTGTAAGCTCCAAAGAGCAGGGCCCTCAATCCCCTCATGTTTTGCATTGTATTGGTATTGTTCTGTCACATGTTCTGTCCCCCTTTGTAATGTACAGCGCTGAGCGAACTATTGGCACTTTATAAATACTGTATAATAATAATAATCTTACCTTTATTGGTCAATACACAGACCATATGAACTTTCCCTCTGGCACCATTCGCCCCTCAGGGCTTTGTCATAGATTAAGCTCTGAGGGGTGAAATGCAAAGGAGGGAAGGGTTCTTGTGATCTGTGTATTGAATACAAAATGTAAGAAGGATTATACTCAATTTGCAGCCACTATGCCTGTATGTGGTCTAAGAAAAGCCCTGGGGAGTCAGCAACTAAAGGTGGAGTAGATGGATAACAGGATCATCACTTCTTCCACACTTGATAAACATCCTCAAACCCTTGATAATATAGTAAACATTAAACAATGCATACATATGTAGACATTTTAACAAATCTGTATGGATACCATTGTTGCTAGGACCATTGGCTTTGACTCATAGAAGCTTCATAATATGAGTTGTTTCCTAAAGGTTTTAAAGGCATTCTGTCCCCTAGCTAACACATAAAATCATGAACAACAAATTCATATGCAGTAAGGAAAGGCAGCTTCTCACCGAATCCTCTATGGCAGGCAGGGGCGGACTGACAACTCATGGGGCCCCCGGGCAATAGGGGATCATAGGGCCCCTGTGTCCTTGCCCAAATTCAAAAAAGCCTATGAAAAAGGTACCAGGGGCATCTCATGGGGCCCCTCTACTGACCCCGGGCCTTCGGGCAGTGCCCAAGTTTCCAAATGGTCAGTCCGCCCCTGCTCCTTACACTTTAGAAGTTCACACTGTATGGTCACTTGGATTATTTATACTCACAGAGTGACTCCTGGTCAGTGCGCCCCTGATGACAGGTATTTGATTTATAATGCAGACTAATGATTAACCCCTTCACGCCTAAGGGTAAAACAAATCTTAACACCTAAGCACGATTCTGCAACGTTGACATGTGTTAGTAAAACTGTACACATCATCACAACTACTTTGTACATCCGGGTGAATTATACCTTGTTTTTTTTCAGGACAACATGGGCTTTCATTTGGTGGTAAATGGTAATGGATATCTCCTGGTTTTTTTTATTATCAAACGACAACTGGCCCAAAGAGTAAAAAAAAACCATTTTTTTTAAAATTTAGCTGTGTATTTCTTGTTACTACCATAACCTACCACCAAAGAATAACCCACAATAAATTTTCCAGCTCTTGACGATCGCAGCGATACTATATATATGTATGGTATATATTGTTTGTACTTGTACTACAGCCCAGAAACAATAGTGTGCATTTTGTTTGTTTTTTTAACCTAAAACACTCTGATACTAACTAACACTGACACCAATTAAAGTTAAAAAAATAAAAATCCTGACCTTTGACCCTGACCTTGACCCAAACACTAACCCTGGCACTGAACTAGATCAAACCTTGATCTAGGTATTTTTTCTTTATTTTTTCTTTTATTTTTAAATATTTTTTTTTAATAAACAGTTCTTTTGTTTTTTCTCTGCAAGGAGAGAGATGGATACGATGTATGTCTCTCCTCCTTTCAGAGAGAAAAAAAAGCAATGGGGGGCAGGCTTCACAGTGACTGATCATTGAGAGCCAATCAGAGGCTATCACAGTGATCAAGTGATCCAGAATCAGGAGTCCTGGGTCCCGATTGTTAGAATAGGACCCAGGGCTTTAAGTAACACCCTGTTCTTTGTGCTGGGAGTGAGCTGTACGGCGCGCTCCCAGCACAAAGACAGGTACGCAAATGTGTGGCCCCACGGAAAAAAGCCCAGTTCTGTGAGGCCGCATATTTGTGTGATGTCGGTGTCAAGGGGTTAAGTTGGAGCTTAAAACTGTACTTGCTGTACCTGCTGTTTGTGCATGACTTTATTCAGTAGGCACCAGGGGCGGACTGACAACTCATGGGGCCCCCGGGCAATAGGGGATCATGGGGCCCCTGTGTCCTTGCCCAAACTCAAAAAAGCCTATGAAAAAGGTACCAGGGGCATCTCATGGGGCCCCCTACTGACCCCGGGCCCTCGGGCAGTGCCCGAGTTTCCAAATGGTCAGTCCGCCCCTGGTAGGCACATTCTTTATTCATGAGAAGAGAGTATAAAATCGGGGTTATGGTACAACATGACTCCTTTGTATAGACCTGTCACCTAACAGAAGAGAGATACGTCACTCACACAAGGTTGACGCAGCTGCTATGACAGTAAAAGGTCTCCACTTCCATTGGAATGCACCAGAACAGTTACGGGGTTTTTTACTTTGTCTACTGTTGGTACTTGCGGTGTTTCAAACAAATGAATGCAAACCACATGAAATGGACACAGGCATCTTTATGTGGTTTCAATTTGTTTGTTGTGCATTCATCAGGCTCATTTCAGCTGAATTAGTTCTTGCTGAAAGCATGACAAACACATCAAAAACCATGGATTTTCAAGCAGCTTTCATGTTTTGATCCTTGGTCATGCACACTTCAAAAGTGGGTACACAAGAGCATCAGCACTCTAAAAAAGATCACAATAGGCACTGACATGTAATGAATTTGAAAAGGAAATGTCTAAGACAGATTGGAACAAGGCACATTATACTGGGTGATTCATGACTGCTAGCTTTTCAGATCACCTAATCTTACACAACAACATTGTTAACGAATTTATCTTCAGAATTCAACACACTTAGGTAAACACTTTATGTTATAATTGGACATGTTACAATTTTTGTCTTCAAAAAGAACTATAGACAAACAGATAAATAGAACGTTTCAAATACATACTGTATATGTGAACTTTCTTACCTGCCAAGGGATTTGGAAGTCTGGCTATGGTGCCGGGATCACAAGCATAATTATACAGACGGCATATCCAAGCCAGTACCATCACTTATTTTCTATTTTGCAATTAAGCAATTCAAACTTGTCACTGACAACCCCAGGCTGATGACTGAACATTGAAGAATCCTCACCATACCAGAAGGGCCATCACTCTGCTCTCCCCAACTGTCAGCAAACTCCCAGTGTTAGGCTGACAGACTTATCAATATAATAGAGCCTTACATGCTTGTCATTCTGCCCCTCCTACCCTAAGCCCATGTTATACTGTGAACAATTATATCATAAGGGTATGCGCTAATAATAAATTATATAAATATATCTATCACCAGATATAAAGTGACCAAAAAATAAATAAATAAATAAAATATCCAAAAAACATAAGGTGTGTGATATAATTATAGTGTCCAAAAACAATATATAAATATATCTATTAGTGTCCAAAAATAATTATCTTCAGTGACTTCATAACACTGTGACAAATCCACCACCAAAAATGATTGAATGAACTCACCAGAGCTATTTGCTGGTCGAATTATAAACCAGCAACAGCGCTTCTGCTCTGGGAGCGATGAATAATGATGTCCAATTAGTAGATGTAGTAATACTCAATCACTTTCCAAGTAATCAATAATAGTAAGCAGCCTGTTATACTGTGCAGGATATTGCAGGAGGCTGATATAGAGACATTGGGCATGTGTACCAGCTCTATTTAAAATATATTTACAGGTTTTTTTAGTGAGAAAACCAAACCAAAAGTTAAATCACAGAACCACACACTGAACCCATGTAACCTGTACTGAGACTCGAGTGGATGAAGCTGTAAAAAATCACCAGTGGAGCCAGGTGTATATTGTAACACAAACCAAAAAAAAATAAACAGCACAACTGTCAAGGTCCTACCTTTTCCCAGAGGTTATGTTTCTCCATGTGCTGGCATCCATCTTGGATTTCTGCTGAGCATGGTGGGAATCCTTTATGCCTTCAGGTCTCTGAGGTCCATCCCCCAGAGGGGTGTGGCTGATGACATATAAGCCTGTGGTCCGCACATGCTCTTTGCACTTGTGTCTTTGTGTTGCTGTTACTCTGTTCTGACTCTCGTGACTCTCCTGGAATCTGACTCGGCTTGTGACTCGACTATTGTTTGCGTTCTCCTTTGATCTGACCCTCTGTTGCTGAACCCGGCTCGTGACCTGTGATTCTCGTCTGCTGTCCTGTACCGTTTAGTCCCGTTGTTGTTGACCCGGCCTGCCTGACTACTCTATTGTCTTTTCCACCAGCTATACGCCATTGGCGGCGGCCATTACCGCAACTGAGGTGTCTCGGGGGCCGCGACCTGGTTCCTGGCTGCGTCAAGTCCATCCCCACCATCAGGGGCCCTGGTGAAGGGCAGCCTGGGACTTAGACTCCGCGCCCTGAGGGACTTCGGTCTGTGGGTGGTGGTTGTCGTCAGCCAGTGCGTAGCTGGTGGAAAAGACAATAGAGTAGTCAGGCAGGCCGGGTCAACAACAATGGGACAAAACGGTACAGGACAGCAGACGAGAATCACAGGTCACGAGCCGGGTTCAGCAACAGAGGGTCAGATCAAAGGAGAATGCAAACAATAGTCGAGTCACAAGCCGAGTCAGATTCCAGGAGAGTCACGAGAGTCAGAACAGAGTAATAGCAACACAAAGACACAAGACACAAGTGCAAAGAGCATGTGCGGGCCACAGGCTTATATGTCATCAGCCACACCCCTCTGGGGGATGGACCTCAGAGACCTGAAGGCATAAAGGATTCCCAGAAATCCAAGATGCATGCCAGCACATGGAGTAACATAACCTCTGGGAAAAGATAGGACCTTGACAACAACCCCCCCATATTTTGTATGATGGTAAGTAACAGTTATTTTAAGTGTGAGTCTGTAGAGAATACTGGCAGTGGACAGGAAACCCGAAAGGACTAAGACCATTGAGATCTAAGCTTGCATGGAACCAACCTGGTGGATTATGTGTAACTGACAGGAGAACAAGGGAACTCCAATTAGTAGTAAACAAACAGTTTACTAAACACACATTTTTTTTTTTTACTTAAGTCCGCGAACGTGCGAAAAACGAAAAACCGTAAGTGTACAAAAAAAAACGTGCAAGTGCAAAAACACAAAAAAGTGCACTTAGGGGTGTGCTTTGTCCATCCCCCAAAGGGGATGGATCTCTACCCTGATCCCCGGGGGCACGAAGCTCCTGACAGGGACAAGGTTCCCATGTGGTCCACCTAGCCAAAAGGCCTGGCGGACCCCGTTCCTTGTGGCCAGCCGAAGCCAGCCACCAAGTACTTGGTAATGGGGCTCTCCCGAAGAGAAAAAACCCCTAGGGAAAGGGGAGGAAGGAACCAAAAGGCCACAAATCCTACCCCTAGACTGAAGGGTAGGCCCGAGCACCCACACCCTACCATCCTGTGAGAAAGAAAACACACACAAAAGTGAAAAGTGACAAACGTGAGGAGAAAAATAAATTAAATAAATAAGTGGCCGTGCAATTGGGCATGAAAAGTGTTAGAATCAGTGACCATGTGCCTTTTCACACATTGGGGTCCCACACCCAAGTGTTACTAAGAGCACCCCTGAGGGACCACTCTCAGGGGGCACTGGTTTGCGGACTTTCTGCCTCTCCGGCCCCTGGTCAGACAAGGTAGATCCATTCAAACCAGGAGGAACTGGGCCCCTCCAGTTTTCCAGGGGGAATTACTCCCGGGCAACAGCAGCCTGTGGGTGCCTCGGTTTCTGTTCCAGCCTGTACTAACCATCAGGACCCCCATCCTACCAGCAGGGGTACTATACAACCAATCATCCCCTCAAGCAGGAATGATGGTGGAGCACCCCTACTGGACACTGATAAGGACAGATACTGCACTTGATCTTAGCCAAAAGGCCGAGAAGTTTACTAAACACACATTATCGACTTACATGTAAACTCAGCTGTGAGTGTCTAGGGAGAGGGCTCCAAATGGATGGTGCCAATCCAACAACACTACTCCTGGCCGGGGAGAAGAAAGCCAAAGACGGGATCTCTGAGAGATAGTCTCTGTCTTTGAGCCGCTGCAGCATGACTTTCCTCTGGCTGTGCATCTCTCAGAGATTCAGCCTTTGGTTTTTGTATGTGGTACCCCCTCTAGATACTCACAGCTGAGTTTACATGTAAGCGGATATTGTGTTTTAATAAAATTCTTGTTTACTACTAATTGGAGTTCCCTTGTTCTTTAGTCAGTTACATAATCTACCAGGTTGGCTCCATCAAGCTTGGATCCTGATTGTGTTAGCCTGTTCAGGTTTCCACTCCATTACCAGTATACTCTACAGACTCAAGCTTGTGGATTGGACCCTATAATGGCAGTCACTTACCATCATTTAGTGGAGAGGTTGGCGATGTTTAGTCTTTTGGTTTAGATTTTTCAGTGAATAAATACATTTAATTGGTGGTTCAGTAAAAGCACTTATGCAGGCCATAGACGGGGAGAAAATTTGTCTGAAAGAATAATCGCCGATTTTCAGATCGTTAGTGGGTGAATTTGTCGGCAGTTTTTCGTGATTCTGATACATTTTTTTAATCGGTGAAGTTGGAAAAAAAACAGCCGAATTTGCCGATCCAACGATTTTCACGGCAATGATGGGCAAATCGGCCGATCTTTTTACTGATTAAAAAAATGAGCCGTGACCTGCAAGAAGAAGAGGAAAAAGAAGAAACAGAAGAAGATGAAGACAAAAGAAAAAGAACATCTGTACTTTTAAATGTCAACTAGAATAGTGGAGTGTCCCTGCAGAGAGCTCCGTCCGCTATTATATTTGACATTTAAAAGTATAGCAAAGTTGCAACATTGTATCCATTTGTATCCAAATAGAAACATCTGTATCTGAAATGGATACAAATAGATACAATGTTGCAACTTTGCTATACTTTTAAATGTCAAATATAATAGCGGATGGAGCTCTCTGCAGGGACACTTCACTATTATATTTGCCGGCCGTAGATGGGACGAAAATCAGCCGACTTTTGTTTACCAATGGTGGTAACGTCGGCTAATTGAACGACCGATTTTTCGTTTTTCTAAAAAAAACGTCCGGTTTTCTCCCCGTCTATGGCCTGCATTAGGTTGCACTAGGCAAGCATAGCACCTGACAATTATTAACCTAGCAAGAGAAAAAGTACTGTATATATTAGGCTTCCTGGCCTGCAGAATTGAAGTGAAGATATCCAGATACAGCTGGCTTGAAGTAAGGGCACATCAATTCATGGCTAGATCATAGACCTAGGTATGGAAAAGTAAATTAGAATCGATGGTTGGTTAGTTGAAAACTAGAGCACAACTAAAGCTGTGTACCCCCCCCCCCCCCCCACACACACACACACACACACTTCTCATTCATAGCAATCTGCACCTCTTTTTTTATTTTTTTCTTAAAGGTTCTTTGCCCAGACTTACCTCTCGTCTATGTCATCATGCCTGCACTATAATCAACTAGTCAGTACTGATTTTTTGTTCTGAATAAAGACAGAGGCAAACACTAGCCTTTTTTATACATTAGACTGGGGTTGCCTAAGATGTACTTTGTTCATTTTCTTAGAAAGTTAGTACTTCATATCCTGTACTTTAGACATGGCAGGAAGTCAGAAAACAATTCTGCACTTAGACATTTGTCACTGGACTGCATTGGGAGGTTTCATCTCTGTTCCAGTCAGGGTGATAACTGAAAAGTGTGGATTTTTCCTTACTTCCAGTCCAAGTGATCACCAAAGAGTTAATCCTTCCTAGCAGGAACACATTTCTGACATAGGTTATACCCTCTTACCACTTTGACTTTAGCCTAAATGTTAAACTAGGCAAGAAGAGAAAATGAAACAAAACATATGTGGACTAAAACCAAGAAGCCATACACCCAGTAACTATGCACGTACAATATAAAAGGGGTGTCAAACTGGGACCTTACAGTTCTAAAAAGGGATGCTAGGGTGGTGGTACTACACACGGCAATAAGTGTCAAGTGTGTCCTGTTACTGATAGGTGGCCCACATGTTGCAGGCCAGTCCAGAGACCGCTGATCAAGATGGACGCCAGCCGCAGTAAGACATTTTAATGGTGAAAATGTTTCAAAGATGGACATTCATACATCAGTGACAATCCCGGCCATGGTGGTTCCCAGCCCACCCCAGTCATTCATGTGAAGATTCAGCATTTAAAATGCTTGATCCTAGATAATAGATGCATAACCTGATGTGAAATTACATAAGAGACGATTTTCAGCACTGATGATGAAGTGAATCAGGCTGTCCTAGTATGGTTCAGGCGTACTGACACATTTTTCTATGTCAAAGTTTTCTAGGCATTAGTTAAACACTGTGATAAGTGTATAAATGCAGCAGGGGAGTATGTAAAAAAAATAAATGCAGTTTCCACTCCTTGAAATTTGTTCTTTTATTATATAAACTCAAAAGTCCTAGTATTAAGGAAAATAAAAAAAGCTCCCTCTTTGCTTTCATTTTTTGGGGCTAAATAACTTATCTAATGCATATATGTCCATAACAATCTCCCTTTATGATAATTTTATAATTGGATAATCAGATTTTCCTCCATATAGGTTCATAAAGCAAAATGTTTGCTTATGAGTTGATTAAGTAGCATGAAATATTAACTGTGAGCTGCGGTGATGTACCTCCAACAGATGTCAGGATAATTGTATAATAATTTCATGTCCATCACATACAGTGGGGCAAAAAAGTATTTAGTCACCACCAATTGTACAAGTTCTCCCACTTACAAAGATGAGAGAGGCCTGTAATTGGCATCATAGGTAGACCTCAACTATGAGAGACAAAATGAGAAAAAAATATCCAGACAATCACATTGGCTGATTTGGAAAGAATTTATTTTTAAATTATGGTGGAAAATAAGTATTTGGTCACCTACAAACAAGCAAGATTTCTGGCTCTCACAGACCTGTACCTTCTTCTTTAAGAGGCTCCTCTGTCCTGCACTCATTACCTGCATCAATGGCACCTGTTTGAACTTGTTATCAGTATAAAAGACACCTGTCCACAATCTCAAACAGTCACACTCCAAACTCCACTATGATGAAGACCAAAGAGCTGTCGAAGGACACCAGAAACAAAATTGTGGACCTGCACCAGGCTGGGAAGACTGAATCTGCAATAGGCAAGCAGCTTGGTGTGAACAAATCAACTGTGGGAGCAATAATTAGAAAATGGAAGACATACAAGACCACTGATAATCTCCCTCAATCTGGGGCTCCACGCAAGATCTCACCCCGTGGGGTCAAAATGATCACAAGAACAGTGAGCAAAAATCCCAGGACCTAGTGAATGACCTGCAGAGAGCTGGGACCAACGTAACAAAGGCTACCATCAGTAACACACTATGCCGCCAGGGACTCAGATCCTGCAGTGCCAGACGTGTCCCACTGCTTAAGCCAGTACATGTCCGGGCCCGTCTGAAGTTTGCTAGAGAGCATTTGGATGATCCAGAAGAGGATTGGGAGAATGTCATATGGTCAGATGAAACCAAAATAGAACTGTTTGGTAGAAACACAACTCGTCGTGTTTGGAGGAGAGAGAATGCTGAGTTGCATCCAAAGAACACCATACCTACTGTGAAGCATGGGGGTGGCAACATCATGCTTTGGGGCTGTTTCTCCGCAAAGGGACCAGGGCGACTGATCCATGTACAGGACAGAATGAATGGGGCCATGTATCGTGAGATTTTGAGTGCAAACCTCCTTCCATCAGCAAGGGCATTGAAGATGAAACGTGGCTGGGTCTTCCAATATGACAATGATCCCAAACATACCGCCTGGGCAACGAAGGAGTGGCTTCGTAAGAAGAATTTCAAGGTCCTGGAGTGGCCTAGCCAGTCTCCAGATCTCAACCCCATAGAAAACCTTTGGAGGGAGTTGAAAGTCCGTGTTGCCCAGCGACAGCCCCAAAACATCACTGCTCTAGAGGAGATCTGCATGGAGGAATGGGCCAACATACCAGCAACAGTGTGTGCCAACCTTGTAAAGACTTCCAGGAAACGTTTGACCTCTGTCATTGCCAACAAAGGATATATAACAAAGTATTGAGATGAACTTTTCATATTGACCAAATACTTATTTTCCACCATAATTTGCAAATAAATTCTTTCCAAATCAGCCAATGTGATTGTCTGGTTTTGTTTTCTCATTTTGTCTCTCATAGTTGAGGTCTACCTATGATACCAATTACAGGCCTCTCTCATCTTTGTAAGTGGGAGAACTTGGACAATTGGTGGCTGACTAAATACTTTTTTGCCCCACAGTAACTATTGGTTGAGATCTGCTTTTATCTTTCTGCTACAAACGTATGCTGTTAATTATGTCTTGTAGAAATTGCACGGGAAACTCTTACTAACTTATTAGAATCGTCTCACATGTTTTAAAGAATTTATAAATCACTTGACCCAATCCAAATGTGACTTATTTTTATTTATGTCTACAAAAAGGCCTTTAAAACTGGCTACTGTACTGCTTCTTATATAAACTTAAATATACATTATGCAGATAAAAAGGACATTTGTAAATTACAGTATATATATTTTCATGTTTAACATTTTTTAAAAGGAAATGATTGTTGGAAAGAAACATAGTTGTCTTGGAACAAATCTCAACAAGGGTTTGTGTGAACAAAATTAAATGCTGGCATATTTTCATTTGATTAATTCTTTAGAATCCTTCAGCAGAACATCAGAATATGACACAGACCTTACTTCTTACAGGTGAATGGTAATGTAGGGATTTGTATCACCTACTTCTCTTTGCCAACCTCATTTCTCTTTGCACTTAATGAGCATTAATCCTGCTAAATTATTTACCATGGTGGAATGCAAAAGGACGCCAGTTTGTCTCTGTATGTGCTGTCTTACACTTCTGCAGACTAAATAGCTTCAGTTGAGAAATAATTTTGAATATTTTTCCATGAGACCCGTTTTCTGCCCATTCAATAGGTTATGAATTTTTCTACAGAGCAGTATGTCCGCTCTGACCAACAGCAAGAGTAGACACATCATTGGCACCAAATCAAACACAGTGGATGAGGATCAAACTATTAGACAAAACATGTTTTCCAAATGATAAACTGTACAAGGCTGAATGAGGAATGCTGTTTATAGGGTAGAAAGTAGCTAGTGAAAGCATAGAAAGCAATCATTTCTACACTAACGATGGATGTGCATATCATTTCATTGACTTTTCCATGCACAGTTTTTCCTGGGATTTACCTGTCTCTTCAAACAATTCTTTGAATTCTTTTTTCCATCATGTGAAAAATGTTAATTTTGCATTTTACTTTTTAAAAATGTAGATATTTTATTCACTTAAGTTAAAGACAATCAATCCACTTAGCATGAAAAAATGGTTGCTAAAATATTTCTAACATAGGGCATAACAGCACTGCCCATGCACCTAATTGAAGGCCTAAAGTTGAGTCCTTTTTGGTTCAAGTCGAGCCCATTTTGTGTTGACAGCATACCAGTCCAGAGGATCATATACCACACTGGTCCTAATTTACAAATGAAAAATAGCAGGGATCATATATAATATCCTTCTTCAACATCGTCACCAAGGAAAATGACCAACGATGCATAAATGGGAACAAGACATTGGGAAACAATTCCAGATTCAACAATGGCAAACAGCAGGAAACTGGACTAGGAAAACTACCAGATGCATTAACCATTGGGAATCAGCCCAAAAGATATTACACAGATGGTACATAACTCCACAACATTTGGCAGCACGTTCATCCAACCGCTACTCCTCATTATGCTGGAGGAACTGTAACCAACAAGGATCCTTGTACCATATATGGTGGGAATGTCCACAAATTACTCCATTCTGGTCAGATATCTTCACGTTTATAACATCAATTACAAACTCCTCTCCAATTCCTGATCCTGCCCTGGCATTCCTGGGACTCCTGGCCACCACAGTCCAGAACTGTACTAATGCATATTTTGATAGCGGCACGATTGAGTATTGCCAGGCTTTGGAAACAAACTACAACGCCATCCATTCACACACTAACTGAAATCCTGAACAAAAACACAGCCTTCGAAAAAACCTTTGCTCCAATACACAACTCATCTGCTAAATTCCGGAAACACTGGGACTTATGGCTCAAAGATCATCGATGTACCGTTACATAAGAAACTACAAGATGTACCAATCAAACACCACTAGAGATACAGTTACTCCACTCTTTATTATCACCCTATTATCCAAAAAAGGAAATATGTAATAATTTCAAATCTCATTCTTTATTCTACTTCTCTCTAATCTCTAATCTCCACTTCTCACAACCTTCCTTTCTTCTCTAAACTGACTTACTGAATATTTCAAACAAACAATGCATACTCATCCAAAAAAACGAAATGTATTGATGACAGTAATGACTACAAAGTCACATTGTTTATAAGCTGAATTTTGTAAGATGTTGAATATGCTCATACTCTTATCTATATCCTTTACAAATCTGTAATACATTATTGCGACAAAACTGTTAATTGTTGTAAACAATCAAATGACCAATAAAAAAAAACAATAGTTATAAATAAAAAAGGCAAATAGCAGGGATCAATCGCATTGGTGTAAATGCAGTGTGAATCCAACACAACAAACACTTTACTCCTGCGCTAGGAAAAGACTCAGTAGAACCCAATAGGAATGTTCTGGAATTTTCTGGAATATGTACTGCTTGCTGCCCTCAACAGACCGGGGTGGTCCAAATACACTGAATAAAAATGGAGAAACAGAAAAAGGGTGCACCGACCTAGTGCATTATTGTTTAAAATAATTTATTGAAGAAACAAAAATAGGTATCATACTCACAATGGACATATTAACACAGGCATGTCAAACTGAACAAGATGTATGATCCAAACAACATCTGAGTCCATACGATGGAACCCTGGATGACCAACTGGCTAACGTGTTTCGAGGAAGAGGTTGGCTCTGAGGAAGAGGTTGTGTCCTCGAAACGCGTTAGTCAGTTGGTCATCCAGGGTTCCATCGTATGGACTCAGATGTTGTTTGGATCATACATCTTGTTCAGTTTGACATGCCTGTGTTAATATGTCCATTGTGAGTATGATACCTATTTTTGTGTCTTCAATAAATTATTTTAAACGATAATGCACTAGGTCGGTGCGCCCTTTTTCTGTTTCTCCATTTGTATCCAGTGTAAATGCAGTGTGAACCTGCTTTATGATGTAGATATATGCGTAGGGCCCTGAACCCATCTAGCTGATTGTGTATATACCATTATATACTGGATATAGTGGGTATAGAAAATAGACATCCTCGCCCCCTTTAAAATAATCACATTTTGTTGCTTGCAGCCTGAAATGAAGACAGACACAGTTTTTGTTTTATCCAGCTGTATTTACTCAGTATAACTTATAACATCTAAGTGAAAGCTATAATACCAACACGGCAGAAGAAAAAAAGAAAGAATTCAAAACAGAATCACTGATTTGGAAAAAGGATCACCTCCCCTCCAAAAATGACTTGTAAATTCAAGTGTAGCTAAGCACCTTCTCAATGGCACACAAAGCCATTTGACTTCCAACTGTGATCAGCTGTGATCATTTTGATTAGCTGGGCATGAAAAGAGCTTTCCTAGAGCATTTCACACCCTCTTAGTGCAACTGAAGCAAACAATCAACTATGGGTATGGGTAGTAGGGCACTGCCAAGAGATCTCCGGGATAAAATTGTGGACAGGCATAAATCAGGAGATGGATACAAAAAAAAATTAAAAGGCTTTATAAATGCCTAGAAACTCAGTGACATCTATTAATAATAAGAAGACGGTATTTGGTACAACACAGACCCTCCCTTGATCAGGACGTCGCTCCAAACTGGATGAAAGAGCCAGGAGGAAACTGGTCAGAGAGGCTACCAAGAGGCCTACAGTAACTCTGAAGCAGTTGCAGGAATTTATGGAAAAGAGTGGTCATTGTGTGCATGTGACAACAATATCACCAAATCTCCACAAATGTGGCTTGTATGGGAAGGTTGCAAGAAAAAAGCCACTCTTCAAGAAAGGCCACATTCAGTCACCACTGAGCTCAGCCTAAAAGCACCTTGAAGATTCTGAGGCCACATGGAAAAAGGTGTTATGTTCAGATGACAAATAACAGTGTTATTTGTCCTCAACACTAAACATGATGTCTGGCGGAAATCCAATACAGCTCACCATCCAAATAACATCCAAATAACACCACTCCTACAGCCAAGCATGGAGATGGTTGCATCCTGTTATGGGGTGTTTCTCTGCAGCAGGGACTGGAGTACTTGTCAGGATGGAAGGAAAAATGGATGGGGCAAAATACCATCAAATTCTTGAGGAAAATATACTGCCAGGAATTTGCCAATGGGAAGAAGGTTTACCTTCCAACATAACGATGACCCAAAGCACATAGCAAAAATTACCACACAGTGGTTGAAGAGGAATAAGGTGAATGTCCTTTCATGGCCTAGTCAGAGCCCAGACTTAACCATTTGCCGCCCGCCCTATGGCCAAATGGCGGCTGGCAAATGTCATCAGCGTTCCGGGTGGACGTCATATGGCGTCCTCCCGCACATGCGCAGATTGCGCTCCTGCAGAGCCACGCAGCGGCGCGATCTGTCACCGACCATGTACCTCGGACACGGCCGATGACAGATCTGAGTATCGGCCCCCATTGTCAATCACAGCAGGTCACATGACAGTTGTATACAATGGATGGCTTCATTCATGCCATCCATTGTATACTAGTGCCTAGGTGTGAATGGTCACAGCAGGTCACATGCACATGTCATGTGATTAGCTGTGGCCAAATCACAGCTAAGCACAAAAAAAAAAACCCTGAATGAATCGATGTCATTCAGGTAAATGCTTGCTTATAGCAAAGTAATTCTTTGCTATTAGCAAATTGTGTAAAAAAATGAAATAAATAAATAAAAAAATACTGATCAGTTCCCCAAAGTAGTACAATGTTACTATAGTAACATTGTACTACTTTGGTCATAGTGAAATATGAAAAAAAAATCTTAAAAAAAAATAAAAATAATTTAATAAAAAATAAAAAAATAAAAAAAAAATACTGATCAGTTCCCCAAAGTAGTACAATGTTACTATGGTAACATTGTACTACTTTGGTCATAGTGAAATATGAAAAAAAAATCTTAAAAAAAATAAAAATAATTTAATAAAAAATAAAAAAATAAAAAAAAAATATTTTTTTTTCATACTGTCACCAGTCAGTGTCCCTGATCACCGCCATGCCAGTTATATGATGACGCTGTACTGCACTGGTGACAGTATGTAAAAAAAAATAGTGAAACTAATTTTTTTAATTTTTTCATTTTCCGAAAAATGACAAAAAAAATCCAACTTCAAAAAACTCGCCATGCCTCTTATGAAGTACGTTGGACTGTCTACTTTGAAAAAAGGGGTAATTTGGGGGATATCTGTACTGTTCTGACATTTGGGGGATATCTGTACTGTTCTGACATTTGGAGGATATCTGTACTGTCCTGACATTTGGGGGATATCTGTACTGTCCTGACATTTGGGGGATATCTGTACTGTCCTGACATTTGGGGGATATCTGTACTGTCCTGACATTTGGGGGATATCTGTACTGTCCTGACATTTGGGGGATATCTGTACTGTTCTGACATTTGGGGGATATCTGTACCGTCCTGACATTTGGGGGATATCTGTACTGTCCTGACATTTGGGGGATATCTGTACCGTCCTGACATTTGGGGGATATCTGTACTGTTCTGACATTCTTGGACCTCAAGAAATTAGATTGGCCGTCAGTACTTCAGGATTGATCAATATTCAGATCTATACCATAGTTTGTGAACTCTATAACTTTCCTACAAACTAAATAATACATCCTAATTTGGATTATTTTCACCAAAGACATGTAGCAGAATACATCTCGGCCTAAATTTATGAAGAACAATTATTTATTTACAAACTTTTCTAACAGAAACAAAGAAAAACGTGTTTTTTTCTCAATTTTTTTTTTTTTTTTGTTAATTTAGCAAAAAACAAAAACCCTGGCGGTGATTAAATACCACCAAAAGAAAGCTCTAGTTGTGTGAAGAAAATGATAAAATTTTAGTTTGGGTACAACGTTGTATGACCGCGCAATTGTCAAAGTGTGAGAGCGCTGAAACCTGAAAAAATGGCCTGGGCAGGAAGGTGTAAAATTGCCCGGTATTGAATTGGTTAAAACCCCATTGAAAATCTGTGGAATGACTTGAAGTCCACAAACCGTCTCCATCAAATTCAACTGAACTTAAGCAGTTCTGCACAGAAGAATGGGCAAATATTGCAAAGTCTAAATTTGCAAAGAAAATAGAGACATAATATCCCAACAGACTAAAAGCTGTAATTAAAACAAAAGGTGGTTCAACAAAATACTGACACAAGGGGTGATCTTTTTTCCAACTCAGTGATTCTGTTTTTGATTTTTTTTTTTCAATTCTGACATGATGGTGTTATATCTTTCATTTGGATGTTATAAGTTGCATTGAGTAAATACAGCTGGACAAAACAAGCAATGTGTCTGTCTTCATTTCAAGCTGCAAAGCAACAAAATGTGATGATGTTAATGGGGGTTGATTCTTTTCTATACCCACTATAAACACCAAAAATGAACATTACTTGTGGCTTTTGCGTGTTGGTGCTGCATTTGCACCATAAATATGTGAGTGGATTATTTTTATTGTAGGAGAATAAAAGAGAATTTAAAGCACTACGAGTTTCTGTTTGTTTGTTTGTTTGTTTGTTTGTTTGTTTGTTTGCTTTTTGATGCCTGTTTTTTTATGCTATCACTTGGAGGAGAGGTGTGCAGGAGGTGGAGCAAGCCATCCATTTAAAGGGAACTTATATGAACTAGAAAAGCTACAATTTCTGGGGAAATTGTGTGAAGTGTTCTTGTCTCCACCAGTAGTCTACAACTGGAGTGGGCGGAGTAACTGGGCGGAGTGGGCGGAGTAACTGGGTGGAGTGGCTTGTCACTCTGCTGCCTGCTCACACACCTGGGTTCCTATGGCAACTCACTCTGCAGCAAGGGCAGAGAAGAGCGGTTAAAAACAAACTGCTCCAACTTGCTCACTTCACTGGCGGTTGCCATCTTCAAATGGTTGTAGTTTAAAAATTATAAATCCTACACCAAAGAGCTTTATATTGTGAGAATCACAAGACCCAGACCTACATTTTGATGCATAGTATGTTTCTCAAATATTAACAATGAAGGCACAGTCACAGTTTAGAAATTGCTCTTCAAATTTGAGGTGGCTAGGGTGGAGTTCCAATGAATGTCAATGGGCGGCGTGAGCTGCAAACAAATGGTCATATTGTGAAAACTATCAGGACTATGGCTTAGCCGTGGACATGTTTAGTGGCAGCAGGGATAGCTGAACGTTTTTATATAAGATTTGTGTAGGTGGGCTTGAAAATGAGGGAGTGATGGCAGTTTAGAAATCATGTCCTGATTTTTCAGCTCACACTCTAGCTTTTGTCAGCTCCCACTCTAGTTTTGAACATTCCGCCATTCATTCCTATGGGACCAATTTCACCACAAAAATGGTGATATTTTGTGAACCATTCGGCGAAACGTTCCACAAAGTAATAGCACACCAATCGGGAACAATCCGCACGTTTCGGTATATTACTGTCTATGTAGTGTAAAAACTGTGGGAGGAGTTAGGGGGGTAAATTTGGCTATAATAATAAGAATATATATGGGAGATAACAGGAAGTGGTCGCCATGCAGGAACAATTAATATTTACTTTCCATTATATGTAGGTCAGATATACCAGGTGAGAGCACGATTGGTGATGGTGGAGCAGTGGAGATGTACAAAATGAAGAAGTGAGCAAATTGGATAACAGATCGCGGATGAACTGAGTGAACAGTTTTTATGGATATATATCAGCGTGTCAAGAAACGCTAAGAAGGAAGCATAATGAACTTTTGCACTGGGTTTTTTTGTTTGTTTTTTTATGTTATAATTTTTTTTAATATATACACAAGACGGTTTAACTATTTATGTGAATGTAGCTTTACATCATTTATATATTTTAATATAAATAAATTGCTCTTTTGCTACTCTTGTAAATGTTGACAAGCATATGTCTTCTGTTTTAGAAAGGCAAATCTGCACTCTATAGTCTTTGTTTTTTTTTTGTGGAGGAATTTTTGTTTTCTTCTGGCCCCCTTAAACAAAACACCTCAACCTCAAATGTCTTAGAGCACTTTTTTTTAAACATTCATGTCAGCACAGTAACATATTAAAGTTTTAAAATTGTACGTATACATATTTTAATTTCATTTAATACTTAAAGAATTGTTTCTTCTTGAGTTTTAGGGCAGTACTGAAGTAAAACAAATTACTTCTCTACAGTATATACTTCAAAGCAGACATATCTGCCCATTTGTGTATTCAGGCATGAGGTCAAAATTATCAAATTATCAAGCTTCATTTTCCCCAGAGCCCTTCCTGCCTTGTCCACTTCAGTAAAACAGCCGTTCTTGTAAAAATAACATTTAGAACATGCAGATGCATCCTTTCCAGAGACATTTTGGTAAACAATATAAATTGTTAAATTCCTATGGCACTTTTAATAAGCGAACAAGTTTTTTTATGGTGAATGTTCCTGTCTGGAATAGTTAAATAGTGGTTGTGCCATTATCAGATAGCATTTACATGCATTTAACATGATTTTACATAAAAATAAATATAGGTATTATTTAGGTCTGGTGTTCCTCCATACTAAAGATAAATCTTTAGCATTGTTTTAATTATAATTGAGATACATTCAATATATAATTATAAATCCATAATCAGATAAAGCAAAAGCATTCAAAACAGGGATGTAAATAGAAATGCAACACGGGCATAGCTACAGGGGTCTCGGGGTTGCAATTGTGACCCAGCCCCATGCTCCAGGGGGCCCGTGCGGCTCCCCTCTTCTACACCTGGATGCAATACAGCAATAGCAGCCTGGACTCTGCTGATAGCATTGCTCCTCCGGCAAGTCAGTTCATCGTCCCAGCTTTTTTCAGCCAGTCCTGTGCAGGCTGCTTACTATTGTCACATCTAAATACGGAAACCCGGCTTCTGTGTTTGTATATGACAGCTATCCAGTAAATCTTCCCTGCCCTGCACATTCCTTTGAGAGCAGAGGAGGGGGTGAGGAATGTACATAGCCACCCTGATCTGGTGGCAGCAGCTCCTCTTGAAGCCCATATGGCTGGTGGATACATGAATGCAGGTGAGATTTATACATGGATTTCATCAGTTTGTTAATGGAGAAATAGGGGAATACAGGAGTTCTGTTTTTTTCACTTCTATACAAAGCCAGTGTATTCTATGAGTGTACAGTATATGGCAGGTCTGCCCTAATTCCACTGGTGGTGATCAAAGGAAGATGCACAGGGAAATGGAAACCTGACAGGTTATAGCTAGTTATTACTGGACATTATATTTATACCCTCAGTAGTTAATTATTAATTGAGCCATAGTAATAATACGTTTTTTTCATCATGTTCAGAGTGTGGCATTTCACCTTTCTGCATCAGCAGTGGGACAAATGATATGATGTTGTACTTTATTACTTTATCTGATGAGATAAGAAGTGTTAGTCCTAATTTGATCTCAACAATGAAATAAATATAACAATAGTGGGTGTGCGTGTGCATGCGTACGTATGTGCGTGTGTCTATATTGCCAAAAGTATTGGGACACCCCTCCAAATCATTGGATCCAGGTATTCCAATCACCTCCATGGACACAGGTTTATAAAATCAAGCATCTAGGCATGCAGACTGCTTCTACAAACATTTGTAAAATAATGGGTTGCTCCCAGGAGCTCGGTGAATTATAGTAAATATTTCACAGTCAACTGTTAGATGTATTATAACAAAGTGGACGCAACAGCAACTCAGCCACCAAGTGGTAGGCCACATAAAATGACAGAGTGCGATCAGCGCATGCTGAAGAGTACAGTGCGCAGAAGTCGCCAACTGTCTGCAGAGTCAATAGCTAAAGACCTCCAAACTCCATATGGCCTTCCGATTAGCACAACAACAGTGCATAGAGAGCTTCATGGAATGGGCTTCCATGGCCAAGTAGCTGCATCCAAGTCTTACATCACCAAGTGCAATGCAAAGCATCGGAAGCAGTGGTGTAAAGCACGCCGTCACTGGACTCTAGAGCAGTGGAGACATGTTCTCTGGAGTGACGAATCACGCTTCTCTGTCTGGTAATCTGATGGATGTGTCTGGGTTTGACAGTTGCCAGCAGGGGCGGACTGACAACTCATGGGGCCCCTGGGCAATAAGGGATCATGGGGCCCCTGTGTTCTTGCTCACACTCAAACCACACCCAAAAAAGTCTATGAAAGGTACCAGGGGCTTCTCATGGGGCCCCCTACTGACCCCGAGCCCTCGGGCAGTGCCCGAGTTCCCGAATGGTCAGTCCACCCCTGGTTGCCAGGGGAACGGTACTTGCATGACTGCATTGTGCCAACTGTAAAGTTTGGTGGAGGGGGATTATGGTGTGGGGAGAATTTCATGCTCCCAACTTTGTGGGAACAGTTTGGGGATGGCCCCTTCCCGTTCCAACATAACTGTGCACCAGTGCACAAAGCAAGGTCCATAAAGACATGGATGAGAGAGTTTGGGGTGGAGGAACTTGACTGGCTTGCACCTGTCCTGACCTCAACCCCACAGAACACCTTTGGGATGAATTAGAGTGGAGACTGCGAGCCAGGCCTTCTTGTGCCTGACTTTACACATGCGCTTCTGGAAGAATGATCAAACATTCCCATAGACACACTCCAAAACATTTTGGACAGCCTTCCCAGAAGAGTTGAAGCTGTTATATGTGCAAAGGTTGGGCCAACTCAATATTGAACCCTACCGACTAAGACTGGGGGGCCATTAAAGGTCATGTGCGTGTAAAGGCAGGCATCCCAATACTTTTGGCAATATAGTGTATATATACATATATATATTCTATTTCAGAGTTTTGTCTGCACTCTGAACACTGCAGTCTTTACTTAGGACACTCTTAAACCCTGTACTTTGTACGTAGTGCACACCTGAACCCTTCAATCTGTACATAACACACTCCTGAACCCTGATCTCTCTATGTACCACACTCCTGAACCCTGTGCTCTCTAAGCAGTGCACTCTAAAAACCCTGCACTCTCTCGCGAAGCACAGCACCCAAGAGTGAAATAGGTCTGTTTAGACCCCTACTACTTCACCAAATCCCCCCATTTAAAAAATGGTAAATAAAAATGGTAAAAAATAATTTGAAAATACCAAAAAAAAAATACTGGCACCAGTGGCGGAACTACCAGGGTCACAAAATTTGCACATGTCACCGGGCCCTGGTGTTCCACCACCATGGGGGAGTCCCAAGACAGTAGGAAGGGGGCCCACTGCAGAATATGTGAAAGGGTCCTGCTGTGGGACTGTAATAAACGGCCCTGAGATGTGAGTAAAGAGCCCTGGGATCAGTAGGAAGGGCCCCAGCCGGCGGTTCATGTTTGTGGTGTGAGGAACAGTCATATTTAAAAACAAGTTAGAAAATGAAAGCAAAGAGCCTGACTAGTCAAAGTAAAAAATGCCACTCATTTTTAGAAGTGAACCAATGAGACTTTTATTTAAGAGCAATGCTTACAAATCTATGGATGCCAACCACATTTCAGCTCTCTAATCATTACTGTAGTCAGCAACACAATTTAGTTTCTGATTTCAGAATTTAATTATTTTATCAATGAGATTAAAGCAATTTCTTTGGATATTTGTGTATATATTAATTAAAATTAAAATTCTACATGTTTTGGGTAAAAAAAATTTCAGAATAATCTATAGTGGAACAAGATAAATTTGCAAACATTCCAGACCAAGATTTATAAAATTTGAATTTGGGTCAGTATTTATACTCAAAAATACTTTCCTACTACACATCATATGTTGCATACTGAAATTGTTTGTATATTTTATTATTTTGTAAACTGATACTTTTTTTGTTTATATTTAGTTTGTTTCTACATACCCTAATTGTCCTGATGAAGCTATTTAATTGCGAAATGCGTTGACAGACACATCTGGATTTGGACAACCATGCCTGCGCATATACATTATATATCATACAGAAGTGTGCATACTAGGAGATTGTATTTGCAATACACTTATTTTGGTTTTATATACTAATGTCTCGCGATGTGCCTATAAAGTCCGCTATTGGGAGCTGGTGGAGATTAGTCCTCCCACCCAGTTTTTCTCCCTATTTTCTCTGTATTGTTAAAATGTCTCCTTTTTTGTTTATTGTTATCACATTCAAAACTATACAAATTATTGGCAAAGAAAATGAATTCCATTAGCTTTGAAAGCCTTTTCAAGGCTAATGGGCAAGGAATTGTCAAACAAAGGGTAAATGAGCTGAACATTGTCATAGGGGACATGCACCAAAGCAAAAAAGGGAGACTTAGGAAAAACATCAATCCTTTCAATTGCATACATTAAGGTATATATGGTGTAACTCTTCATTCACATCAAGCCTGACTTTAAAATCGTGCGACTTACAGTGAAGTCGCACGATTTCAAAATCGGGGGACCCACCAATTTCAGGTGCGATTTGCAAGACATCTAATACAGATGTGTCAGGGAGCGAAGAGCCAGACACACAAGGAGGTGCAATTAAAGGTAGGTTTATTATACAAAAACAAGACAGAGTCTATGCAAGTACAACAGCAACAGTGGATGACTGGGTAGGACAGTAGCCAGGAAGGATGGTCGCCAGAGCCGGGGTCAGAAGCCAGGAAGGATGGTCGCCAGAGCCGGGGTCAGAAGCCAGGAAGGATGGTCGTCAGAGCCGGGGTCAGAAGCCAGGAAGGATGGTCGCCAGAGCCGGGGTCAGAAGCCAGGAAGGATGGTCGCCAGAGCCGGGGTCAGAAGCCAGGAAGGATGGTCGTCAGAGCCGGGGTCAGAAGCCAGGAAGGATGGTCGCCAGAGCTGGGGTCAGAAGCCAGGAAGGATGGTCGCCAGAGCCGGGGTCAGAAGCCAGGAAGGATGGTCGCCAGAGCTGGGGTCAGAAGCCAGGAAGGATGGTCGCCAGAGCCGGGGTCAGAAGCCAGGAAGGATGGTCGCCAGAGCTGGGGTCAGAAGCCAGGAAGGATGGTCGCCAGAGCCGGGGTCAGAAGCCAGGAAGGATGGTCGCCAGAGCTGGGGTCAGAAGCCAGGAAGGATGGTCGCCAGAGCCGGGGTCAGAAGCCAGGAAGGATGGTCGCCAGAGCTGGGGTCAGAAGCCAGGAAGGATGGTCGCCAGAGCCGGGGTCAGAAGCCAGGAAGGATGGTCGCCATAGCTGGGGTCAGAAGCCAGGAAGGATGGTCGCCAGAGACGGGGTCAGAAGCCAGGAAGGATGATCGCCAGAGCCGGGGTCAGAAGCCAGGAAGGATGGTCGTCAGAGCCGGGATTCAGAAGCCAGGAAGGATGGTCGTCAGAGCCGGGATTCAGAAGCCAGGAAGGATGGTCGCCAGAGCCGGGGTCAGAAGCCAGGAAGGATGATCGCCAGAGCAGGGGTCAGAAGCCAGGAAGGATGGTCGCCAGAGCCGGGGTCAGAAGCCAGGAAGGATGGTCGCCAGAGCCGGGGTCAGAAGCCAGGAAGGATGGTCGCCAGAGTCGGGGTCAGAAGCCAGGAAGGATGGTCGCCAGAGCCGGGGTCAGAAGCCAGGAAGGAGTCTTGCCAAGGCTGAGTCAGTATCCAGGAAATCAATGAGAACTGAACAGGAGCTTGCTGCTGTGCAACAGACAGGACACGAATGCAATGCATAGCTACAAACAGCAGACTTATATGTGATAAGCCGCCACCTCCTGGGGGAGGAGCCGCAGAGGGCTGAAAGCATAAAAGATCCCACAATGCTTTGCAGACACCTAAGATGGATGCCAGCACATGGAGCAGCACAAGCCCTGAGGAAAGGTAGGACCTTGACAAGATGTCTATGCAAATTGCATCAAAAGTATTGTATGTACTACTTTTGAAATCGGTGTGGCTCTGACCAATTGCGGACAATAGGGTACGACTTGGCATCCAATTTGCAAGTCACAGGGCATGCAAATCACATGCCAGTCACATGCAGTGTGAACCAGGGCTTATGGAACAGTAAGATTGTCATTGACTGCGTCAGTGGCAGCGTGTTCTGTCATCAGATATTTTGCATGTGAAATTCATTTTAAACCTTTATATTATGGCTTGTCTCAAAAAGAGTAGCAGAAGAACTCCAGTATCTTTTATTAAAGATTAAAAGAAAATGGTTTTAAGGTGGTTTGAGCTGTGATTTTATTTATCCAGCAGCAATAGGCCTGAATTGAATGGTAGAAGAGGGAGCTACAACAGAGGTAAATGTTTAATCTTTGAAATCAAAGCTAAAGAACTCACAAACTGACCAGGGGCACCGCAGTTTCATAATACAGTTTATGAGCTTTTTTTGGCATAATATACTTAAAAGTCTTATAAAATGTCAAGGCACAGTACACAAAAACATTTCTAAATAATAGCCCCACATTCCCTGAACCCCTTCGAACCCCGTGTCCCCAATTATTCCCAATAAATCCAGACTTCAAATATGTGTTAAGTAGAAATTGTCCATCTCCAAGACAGTGAGTGGCTGCTTTGAAAGAGCTGTGCAATATGGGCCATTCTTTCAATGTATCTGCTGCCAACAGCACCATTGTGTTCTGCAGCCTCATCCTGAACCGTATTAGCCACGGTAAAAGTTCCAGCCATTTGGGTACCACATGCATGAGAAAACACATGACTAAACGCCAAAAGATTTGGTGGGAGACCTCAATGAGATAGAAGCAAGTCGGTAGCAAAAGGCCCAGATTCCTCCTCCATGGTGCATAGCAGTTACTTTCTTTTAGAATGATTCTAACGCACCTATTTCCATCTCCTTTTTTTCCCTCAGGGACGCATAGCAATCATTTTTGTTGGACCTGCTAACGTACCCTTTTTCTCATCCTTCTACCCATGGGCTCAAAGCAGCCATTTTATGGAACCCTAATGCAACCTTTTCCCACTCCTTAGGGTGCATAGCAAACATTCTTTTTAACCTCCCTGGTGGTCTGATTATTTCTGATTTTTTGTGCTGAAAGCGGTACCATTTTTTTGCATGGAAATATGTAGTTTTTTATTGTAGGCCAGTAATTTAGGAATAACTCACTGAACTCTGTCCGAACAAGAGTCTAGTAAACATCCCGGGTATGATAAACTTGAAACACGAAATCATAAATTATAATTTAATTAATAATCATAAAAAATAATAATATAATAATAATAAATGTAATTCAATAATATAATCAAACCAAAAACACTGAAATGTGAAATACAGAGGCAAATTCGCACATTGCTGAGCAAAGTCGCAGAATCGTTTTCAGTGTCTGATGACGAATTTCCCCCACGAATCATTATCACTCAATTCTGCAAGTGGTTCTGATTTACTATCGCTGTTCTCTAGCCGGTCTAAAACCGCTTTTGACCTAAAGGGACGCTTTTTGGACGCCATGGACGTTTCTGGAAGTTTCCAGGCAGAAAGAACAGTCAAAATGCAGGCAGGGCGCCGGACAAAGCAGTAGGGACAAAATATATGTGAAATGCATTGAAACAGCAATGTTTTACTATGTAATAATCATTTTTTAAAAAATGACATTTTTTAAAAATTTCAAATTTGCCGCCGGTTCCAGCGCCCGTATGTCCCGACTAGAGATGAGCGAATCGAACCAGGCGAACCGGAATTCGATACGAATTTCAGGAAAAATTCGATTCGCGTCGAATCCGAATATTTGCCTACTTCGGGTGCGCGAATCGGATTTTTCCCGATCAGCCGGCAAAAGTGTCCCTGCAGAGAGCTCCGCTATTTCTGACAGTTCTCTGACAGAAGGAACACATGTACAGCGGTTGAAACATTGTATCTATTAGTTTCCATTTAGGATGTTTCAACCGCTGTACATGTGAAGAAGCTGTCAGAGAACTGTCAGAAATAGAGGAACTCTGCACATACACTTTTTGCCGGCTTGGAATTATTCTTATTTTCATCCTACTTCTTCTTCATCCTCATCCTCAGAAGAAGAAGAAGAGGATGAGGATGAGGAAGAAGAAGAAAAAGTAGGATGAAAATAAGAATAATTCCAAGCCGGCAAAAAGTGTATGTGCAGAGTTCCTCTATTCTGCAGATACACTTAGAGGAGCTCTGCACATACACTTTTTGCCGGCTTGGAATTAATCTTATTTTCATCCTACTTCTTCTTCTTCTTCTTCTTCTTCATCCTCATCCTCATCCTCAGAAGAAGAAGAAGAGGATGAGGATGAAGAAGAAGAAGAAAAAGTAGGATGAAAATAAGAATAATTCCAAGCCGGCAAAAAGTGTATCTGCAGAGCTCCTCTAAGTGTATCTGCAGAATGTCATTTATGGAAACAAATAGATACAATGTTTCAACCGCTGTATGGAGTGAATGTCCCAGAACTGTCAGAAATAGACAGAAACTGTCACAGAACTGTCCTTCTTCTCATCCTTCTCCTTCTTCTCATCCTTCTTCTCATCCTTCTTCTCATCCTTCTCCTTCTTCTCATCCTTCTCCTTCTTCTCATCCTTCTCCTTCTCCTTCTTCTCATCCTTCTCCTTCTCCTTCTTCTCATCCTTCTCCTTCTCCTCCTTCTCCTTCTCCTTCTCCTTCTCCTTCTTCTCATCCTTCTCCTTCTTCTCATCCTTCTCCTTCTCCTTCTTCTCATCCTTCTCCTTCTCCTTCTCCTTCTCCTTCCTCATCTCCAAGGGCATTTAAATTAAAGGTACAGTGTTCTGCACTAATTTAAAGGCTCTCTGAAGCCTAGAAACCCTTTTTATAAGTTAACTTCGTAGCGAATTAATTCGCATCGAATCGAATTTCTTCCTGGAATTCGCCGAATCAGCCGAATCGAATTTTTGAAAAATTCGCTCATCTCTAGTCCCGACGTCACAGGGACCGGAACACGGAAGCCGGATGCCGGCATTGGCCAGAGGAGATGGCCGGGGACGCTGCAGGGGACACATTGAGGGAGCGCAGGACAAGGTAAGCGCAGCAGGGAATCCCTGAGCAACGCCACATGGTAAGCCCGAGTGTAGCTCTGGGGGGGTTACCACTTTTGGTACTGAAATTTTACCCCGAGCTACACTCGGGAATACCGCCAGGGGGGTTAAGTGCTATTTGTTTCCTATTTTTCTCCTCCTTTTTCTTGAAGTGGAACTTTACTAAAAAAAACAAGTTTATGAACTGCAGGCTCGAGTATGAGTTTGAGCAAGTGGTCAGTTACAATTGAAAGAAAAACTCCAAAAGGAGTCACAAAAGACAGTTGTACAAACTACAGGCATTTTAATGCAGAAAAGAAACACTTTGGAGTTTGAAACTATGGAGTTTATTTTCTCAAGCTGGAGAGTGCAAAATCTAGTTCAACTCTGCAGAGAAATCAATCTGCTTCCAGGTTTTATTGCCAAAGCTTAATTGAATAAGCTGAGGTTAAATGCTGATTGGCTGCCATACATAGCTGCTCCAGATTCCAAGTGCACCAGTTTTAGTAAATCCGCCCCTTTGTCTTATCTGTAATAAATGTAATCTCACCCACTTGTTCACAAAGTACAGCGAGTTGCACAAATGCAGGTCAGTGTACATTTTTGGCAAATTCCAAGATAAATGAACTGCCACAAATGCACAGGAGTGACTTCATTTTGGATCAACCAATTAAAACGGTCAAAGTTTGGAACCCTGAAGAAGACCAGCCAGGCAAGAGCGCTCCTGGACACCACATCACTGGAGTGGAGAGGATTATAATTCCGCTGTAAAGCCTCATTCACGCTGGAACTCACACATTTCAATTTTCTAAGCACAGGAGAGCCGTGATCCCTTTTTCTTGCTTTTAGCTGTGTTTAGTGGGGTTTAGACACATTTAGTCATGTTTAAATTTATTTACACAAGTTTAGCCTCATTATGAGTTTCTAATCTGACCCTGGACGCACGTAATTCTATTTTTCCCAAGGGTACATTCACAGTAGATGTTCTGGAGTGTGTTGATTAACTCATGCCAGTGCATATATAGTACATTGTAAAAGCAATTGGACAAGTTCAATCAGTGGATGGTGCTAATGTGCGCTGCCCTGAACTGAAAAAAAGTAGAGCGAGCCTTTTTTTATGTGCAATGCAATGTGTGTAAGTTCACCACAACAAGAGTCAAAACAGTCTGTTCAAGTTCTCTTTACAAATAAAGCTTAGTGAATAAAAAAAAAAAAGAATTGCAGCACAACCCAGTGCATGTAAAAATGCATTGCAACACAGCATGCCATTGAACGTCAACACATAATGGCACCTTTGTTGAATCATTACACACTTTACATGCATTTAGAAATGTACAATAGGCTCATAGAAATACAGGTTTGATAATGCCAGTGTGAATGAGCCCTAAGGGCGTACATTTTAGCCATTTGTTTAGACCAGGGGTGGGCAAACTTTTTGACTTGAGGGCCGCAATGGGTTCATATATTGGACCCGGGGGCCGGACCAAGAGTAGATGAATGATGTGTATGTGTCATCCATAGTAAGTATAGTAATATTCCCCCATAGTAAGCATAGTAATTAATCCCCCATATAGTAATTCATCCCCCATAGTAATTCATCCCCCATATAGTAATTCATCCCCCATATAGTAATTCATCCCCCATAGTAATTCATCCCCCATATAGTAATTCATCCCCCATAGTAATTCATCCCCCATATAGTAATTCATCCCCCATGTAGTAATTCATCCCCCATAGTAATTCATCCCCCTTATAGTAATTCATCCCCCATATAGTAATTCATCCCCCATAGTAATTCATCCCCCATATAGTAATTCATCCCCCATACAGTAATTCATCCCCCATAGTAATTCATCCCCCATAGTAATTCATCCCCCCTATAGTAATTCATCCCCCATATTAAGTCCCCAAGTCCCCCCTGTGTCAATTCACTTACCTTTGCTCCGCGCGTTCCTCTCGCCGTGTTCCCGCGCCGTTCCGGTCTTCAGGGCGGACTGTGAGAGGAGCCTAGCTCCCCTCACGTTCCTCACGCTGCCCCGCCTACACACATTCTGACAGCCGATGTTTGCCACGCTCCGCGGGCCGGATTAAAAGGTCCGCCGGGCCGTAGTTTGCCCATTGCTGGTTTAGACTAACAATGTGGCCTTTTCATCTTCAGTTTATCTCATGATATGTCCAATTTCCTGCTGATATAAATGAAGATTTGGCAGAATTTTCAGTAGGCAATCCCAAGGACTAGTCCACAGAACTCTGGTGAAGAAAAGGAAAAGGGTGCTGCTGGGGAGGAGAAGGGTTGGGGTGCTGGAGGTGGGGAGAAAGAGGAAATTTGGGGCAGCTCAAATGAAACGTTTCACCCATCTCTGATAAAAGGGTAAAATCAGGGGATCTACTGCAACCATTTAAGAGGGAGTCCAGAATGTGACATTATAAAGAGGCAGTGCAGAGATCGCTAAAGGCATAAGTGCAGGTGGATACCTAAGGTCATAGGTTGCCCACCCTTCCAGTACTCAGGGTAAAGAGCAGGAACTGTCAAGGTCCTACCTTTCCTCAGAGGTTGTGTTGCTCCATGTGCTGGCATCCATCTTAAGTTCCTGCAAAGCATGGTGGGAGCCTTTATGCTTTCAGGCCTCTGTGGCTCCTCCTCCAGAAGGGTGTGGCTGATCACATTTAAGCCTGCTGTCTGCAGTTGCTCTTTGCATTCGTGTCCTGTATGTTCCTTTGCAGCAAGCTCTCGTTCTGTTCTCGTTGCTCTCCTGGTAACCGACTCGGCTTGGACAAGACTGTTCTCTGCTTTATCCCATCACCTGACCTCCTGTTGCTGAACCCGGCCCGTGACCTGAGTATTCTTGTCTACCGTCTTGTACTGTTTGCTCCGTTGTTATCGACCCGGCCTGTCCGACCACGCTACACGTTTTCCATCTGGCTCCCACCAGCTGTACGCCATTGGCGGCAGTCGTTACCGCAGCTGGGGTTACTCGTGGGCCGCGACCTGGTTTCAGGGTGCGTCGAGTCCATCCCCACCATCAGAGGCCCTGGTGAAGGGCAGCCTGGGGCTTAGACTCCGCACCCTGAGGGACTCTGGTCTGTGAGTAGCGGCTGTCATCAGTCGCTGCGTGACCCTTCCATTAGGCCTGCCTGCCCTTTCCACCGCTCCTGCCCTGACAGGAACGAACAGTGAATGGGGGGATATCTTACTGCCAGAGGTGAAGGGCAGGTTGCAAACAAAATTAGGTGTACAATCCTATGGTCATAGGTCATGGTTTCTGTTTTGTGCAGGTAATTTTGATTTTAGTTTAATGTGTGCTTTATTTTTTTTTTCAAGGCTTTGGCAGTGAATACCTGTTGCTGACACAGAAAAGCTGCCCTTTGTTTGCAGCTCATCAATGCATATTTGTGCGGAAGTACCATATATTTACCCCCCTGTCAAGGTCCTACCTTTTCCCAGAGGTTGTGCTGCTCCATGTGCTGGCATCCATCTTGGGTTTCTGCAAAGAGCATGGTGGGAGTCTTTTATGCCTTCAGGCCTCTGAGGTCCATCCCCTAGAGGGGTGTGGTTGATTACATATAAGTCTGTTGTCCGCACATGCCGTTTGCATTCGTGTCTTGTGTGTTAGTGTTGCAACAGCTCTGTGTATACTCTCGTGACTCTCCTGGAATCTGACTCGGCTTGTTACTAGACCATTCTCTGCGTTTTCCTTTGATCTGACCTCCCGTTGCTGAACCCGGCCTGTGACCTGTGATTCTTGTCTACTGTTCTGTACCGTTTGTCCCGTTGTTGTCGACCCGGCCTGCCCGACTACGCTATTGTCTGATCTGATTCCTACCAGCTACACGCCATTGGCGGCATCAGTCAGTGCGTGACCCTGCCTCTAGGCCTGCCTGTCCGTTCCACAGCTCCTGCCCTGACACCCCCATTGCCAAAGTCTCCATTGTATTTTTTAAAATGGAGACTTTGTACAAGAGGTATTAGTTGTTTTTTTCACAGTATGAAAATGTGGGAAGGCAACGCAACTCCAAGCCTTAGGCTTATACACCACCTCTTCACTATGCAACCCCCCCCCAAAAAAAAAAGGCTGCCTTTCTCCTTGCCAGGAAGAATTGGGGGCAGCTGCAATGATCATGCAATGGTTCCTTTCACTGTAGGCTGCCTGCCCTTTCCCAAATCTTCCTTTTTTTAGTCACACACTGGCTTCCCTGCCAGTGGTGAAAAACGTGGAACAAGCCAGTAGAACTGTTTCAGATGGTACTGTACCATTTCACAACAGTCTTGAATGCAGATTTAGTTGTGTTATGTTAACAGAGCAAAAGGCTATTTGGGAACACATTTGTAGCCAATCTCTATCTTTCATACATCTAAGGTTTTTCTTCCAATTTCATATGTAAGTATGACTTGTGTGGTGATTAGAGTTTTTTAATTTGGAGGAAAGGATGGATATCAATTTGGGTGAGAGAAGTGCATGGTAGCAAATATGCTCAATTGGTGAGAGTTGACGTGTGAGATGTTAGTAAATACGATCTTATTTGCAGAAAGCAAAAATGTTCAGAGGATGGAGCATATTTTTCCACCCCAGTATAGATAGGATGACCATTCAGGAAGGAATGAAAAGGCATGAATAAAAAGAAGCATGAGAGGTAAGTGTGGTGAAATCAGTTTACTGAAATATTTGGTAGTGGTCTAGATAGTAAGAGTGCGCCACATTAGTGGGCTCATGGAGGTTGGCCTAGATTTGGGTGGGAGCCAATGAATTGGACGGAGAGCGACAGGTGAGCAACAGATGTCTATAGGCAACCCGCAAGGGGGCTTGTTGTGAGGTGTACAGAAAGGTCAGTGGAGTGATTTGTGGAGCTGTGAAATATTTGTTGATGTTGGGAACTCCAAGACCACCCTGCCTATTATGTGTGAACATAGTGTGACAGGAGATTTGCAATTTTTTATTGGACTACAAAAATTGTAAAACATAGTGTTGAAAATATTTCAGAAAGTAGGATGGAATGGGGATTGGAATGGTGCAAAATAGGTAGGGGGTTTTTGGTAGAACTGTCATTTTGGCAATAATTTTCCCTATCCATGATAGAAGGTGGTGGGACCTGGTAGAGACAAGAGCATTTAGTTTGTGGAAAGCTGAGCTGGCATTTTGTGAATGGATTTGTGTTTGTTGATGGTAAGGATAGATATTATTGAGAATTGTTAAAGTGTGTAGAATAAAATAGGTAAAGTTGTGTGCAGTTGGGTTAAGGCTAGGAGTAAATCATCAGCAAACAAGCTTAACTTAAAGGAATTGGGTCCCTGGTCTATACCTTGAACGTCTGTATTGGAGTTAATGAGGCACGCAAAAGGGATATAGGGCTAGGATGAACAGAATAGGGGAAAGGGGACATCCCCAGCGTGTTCCCCTATGAATCAAGAATGATGCAGATTGGCGAGAAAGGTAACATTCTGTGGTCAAAGGTTAATGGTATAATGCTTTCAGCTAGGGTAAAAGATAGGTCTGGAATCCCCATTTAGCCAGGATGTAATACATACTGGGGTTGATGTACCAAGACTGAAGAGCGCAAAATTTGGTGCAGCTCTGCATATAAAACGATTAGCTTCCAGGTTTTTTGTCAAAGCTTAATTGAACAAGTTGAAGTTAGAAGCTGATTGGCTACCAAACACAGATGTACCAGATTTTTCAATCTCAAATTTTAGTAAATCAACCTCATAGTATATTCCCATGAGAAAGAATTTAAAGATTTGTGGATATCAAAGCCAAGCACCATACTGGGGATTTGTCTTTGAATGGTTTCTCTTTGTATTCCTCCTTTATGCAGAGCAGTCACTGTTCAGTTAATTTCCTTCCTTCTTTTCCCTTCTTGAAGTACATATTAGTCATTTCTATTGACTTCTTTTTTCTCCTTCTCTAGTGCACACAGGAGCCAAGCATTTTTTTTTGGCCAGCTAATGTGCACTTTTCCTCCTTCCCCACAGGTGTACAACCGTTTTATATGGATCCCTAATATGGGTTGCACCTCCTGCCTCTCCCCATGGGTGCATAGCAGCCATTTTTTTAATGCAATGCTATTCCACTTATTGTGGCCTATGCTAGATCACATCGGTAGGTACCCAGGCAGAAGATTCAGAGCCAGAGCCCATATTTTGCACAAAAAGTCACCCTGCCATCCACCTGCATGTTGTATGCCTTGCGTAAGCAGGAGTCATGGGAGGAATTTGGTGTTGGGCTTCATAGAAGTTAGAAGGAGTGTTAGATGCTGGTAGTCAGGAGGAAAAAACTTTTGGTTTTGTGAACAAGCGTAGTCAGATATAAGCTTTACACAGAAAAACTTAAACACAGGAAATAACACAGAATGGGGGTAGAAAATGAACCTTGTGCTAAGGTAAATAGCGAGTGCAGCTAAATAGTGAGATTGACCAACGGATTAAGAGGAATTATCCTGTCGGTGCTATGGAAATCTACCAGTCCTAAAGTGTTACTAAACTCATATCAATAAAATCAGTCTGTATATGAAGTAAAACATGCTTGTTATACTCACTGTGGAACCTAAGGGGTTTAATCCTCCATATACTTGTAATGTACTTGGTGGACTGACATGTGGAGGTAGTGTCAGGTACCTACCTACGATAGCTCTAGTGCTACACAGACCGGATTTCCCCAGGGCGCGGAGTCTAATCCCCAATCTGTTTGTTCACCAGAGCCCCAGATGGTGGGGATGGATTTGGAGCAGACCGAGACCCGATTGCGGCCCCTGGGTACACCCAGCTGTGGTAGAGCGAACCACCAGTGGCACATAGCAGGATGAGAGCCTGTTGTGAAGAGGCAGAGCAGTCTGTGCAGGATGGATGGACGGAACACACTGGAACAATAGCGGAGTCAGACAGGCCGGGGCGGTAACGGTGGAGGCAGAGCGGTACAGAGCAGCAGACAGAGGGTCGTCAGGTCACAGGCCAGGTTCAGCAGCATGAGATCAGATAATCGGGAACAGGCAGAAGAATGGTCAAATGAGCCAGAGGTCAGGGCAGGAGAAGGTCAGCAATAATCAGGATCAAGCTGGGTTCGGCAACAACAGGAAGCTCTCACAGGAACAGGAACAACAAGGAACAAGACCATACGGCAATTTAAGCATTGCCAGAGCTGGTCTAAATAGTGAGCCCTGCGCTGTCATTGGTGCCAGGCACGCGGCCGCGTACGCGAGTGTGCATGCGTGGCCGCAGTTGTTGCCACGGGCGCCTATGTCCTAGCGCCCGCATGCTTGTCCGCATCGGGATTCCGCGCATGCGCAGACCCGTGCGCTGTGGCGAAACTCGGCATCCCTGACAGGTAGGCTTCTCTTACACCTCTGGCTCAGGAGCCCTGGTAAAGTGACAGGAGCGCCTGAGCTCAGAGTGGGCACAAGTGCCTGACTAGTATTCCGTTGCAGGATGCAGGAGAGCAGCGCATTCATTGCTGCACAGCAGGCTGGGCTTAGCTGAAGAGCAGGCTGTGTTTTGCAGAAGAGCAGGCTGTGCTCGCTGGTGTGTAGCTTTAATGCAGGCTGTGCGTAGCTGTAGATCAGGCTGTGCATTGCTATAGAGCAGGTTGTGCTGGTTGAAGAATGGAACAGAAGACAGGTACAAGGGTACCCAGTTATCTTTGGAGAACGGGTGATATGCAGACGAGAAAGAAAGTTCAATTTTCAAAGTTTTACAGAGCGCCTTCCAGAATCTAGATGTAAACTGAACTCCATGTTTCGAAAAACAATGTTGGCAGGGGTGCCATGAAGCCTTAAAATTTCTTTCACAAAGATTCGGGCTGTCTCCAATGCAGAAGGAATATCTTTCATAGGCAGAAAGTGGGTCATTTTAGAAAATTGATGGTTGAGTATCCTTCAGATGGCAGAAGTTCCACAATAAAATCCATGGCAATCATTCTCCAGGGTCTATCAGGAATTGGGAGGGGCCTTAGTAACCCAAAAGTTTTATTCCTGCTGCTCTTGCTCTAATTGCAGGTAGCACATGAGCTCCACTCTGCAGTCTTTGTCCATGTCAGGTCGCCAGAATAGACTCTGTATTAAATCAGAGATCTTCTGAATCCCAAAGTGGCCTGCTGGCAGGTGATCATGACACAGTTCAAACACAGCCATTCAGATTTTATCTCCGGACCACAGTAGCCCTTCTCTTGCCATCAGAGAGACTCCTGGTGGAGAAAACATCTCAGCTGAGGCCTGCTTAATGTGAGACAAGAGATCTGTCTGTAATAGTAAAAAGTTCCCAGCTAACAGAATAGTATCAGAAGAAGGAGATTGTTAGGGTCATCAAATAGTCATGACAGGGCATCTGGTTAAACATTTTTGGACCCGAGTGTATGTTATGTGAAATACAAATCTGGAAAAATAAAGTTCCCTCCTAGTCTGACGTGGCTTCAAATGCTTGGCTGTCTTCAAATACTCCAGGTTCTTAAGATCTGTGAAGATCAGAATGGGATGTGCAGACCCCTCTAAGAGATAACTCCACTCCTCCAGGGCAGACTTGCAATTCGCGGTCCCCCACATCATAGTTCTGCTCAGTGGGGGAGAGTTTGCATGAGCCCTTGACGCTGTGACAGACCTGCCCCTACTGCATTCTCTGAAGCGTCAACCTCCATAATGTAGGGAAGAGCAGGATCAGGATGGCTTAGTATGGGCGCTGATGTGAATAGTCCTTTTAAGACTTCAAAAGCGTCTTGGGCTTTAGGGGTCCAGCAGAAACTAGTGCCTTGCTTGATTAGCTAAGTAATGGGTGTAATGATTGCAGAAAATCTGGTAGAAGTTTGCAAATCCTACAAAGAGCTGTACTCCTTTCATATTAGATGGTGCGGGCCGCTCCAAGATGGTGGAAACTATTTGTGGATCCATCATGATGCCTTCTGAGGAGATCAATAATCCTTGGAATTTAATACTTTGTTGCTCGAACTCACACTTCCCAGGTTTTGCATATAACCCATGTTGCCTAAGCCCCTCCAGAACTCTTTGAACACCCTTACATAAAAGGTTGAGAGAGTATGTGTCAAATAAAAAGAAAGGAAAAAAAGACCACTGTCTATCAAGGCATTTCAGGGATTTCCATAACTGTGATCCGGGGGTTTTGAAATTTTGTGGAATTGATAAAATAGAAGTCCATTGGAGAGGCGGGGATAAAATACAAGCTATCTCAAAAAACAAAACCCTCTGGATTTTTCAATTACAAACTTTAAGACCAAAAGGATTGAATGTTGATCTTGATTTAAATTGTTTTATTTCAAATTATTGATGTTAGGAGCTAGTATTTATGAGCATTAACTAATTGATATTTTAGAATTTTTTAATAGTAAGATAAGGGGTAATAATATAGATTAAAAATTATTTTATTTTATAATAATAACATTAGGATATTAATATTTTGATAATTTAATCCTTTAATAATTTTAGGATTGTGTATTATATATAAAGATTGGTATATAGATTATGAGATTATAATTCATTTAATAATATTGAGGATTATTTTGTTTATGTATTTTATTTTAATTTAATTGTATTTATTTTAATCTTAATATACTTATATTTAATTAAGATTTAATATTGTTGTCTATAAACATATTAATTGTTAGAATTATATTGGAAGATATTTATTAGAGATTTTATGTAGTCATGGGTATATAATTAGATGTTTTTGTAAATCCTTATTAGTTCTGTGTATTTATATATATGGGTGCTTTTAGTAAATTATATATATTTTCAATAGATATATAAATAATATCAGGAATCTACATCCTATAGGATTATGCCCCATTGTTTAGAATAAGGATCATTTAAGATACAGTTTAGCTAATGGAATAAGGGGACTATGTGAGTTTAAGGACTCCTAATATATACAATATAAGATCTATATATTATTATCTTTGATTGTGGGGAGTTAGGGTGTATATGAGAGTGCCTCGGTATATGCTTAGATCAGGGGCGAACTGACCATTTGGAAACTCAGGCACTGCCTGAGGGCCCGGGGTCAGTAGGGGGCCCCATGAGATGCCCCTGGTACCTTTTTCATAGGCTTTTTTGATTTTGGGCAAGGACACAGGGGCCCCATGATCCCCTATTGCCCGGGGGCCCCATGAGGTGTCAGTCCACCCCTGGCTTAGATAGAGATGAGCAGTCCCATTATAGCTGCTGCAGCAAGTGGATAATGACTCCGTGATTGTAGGAAGGTATTGGCAGCTTTCCCTTTCCC
Source organism: Staurois parvus (assembly GCF_062004578.1). Lineage (NCBI taxonomy): Eukaryota > Metazoa > Chordata > Amphibia > Anura > Ranidae > Staurois > Staurois parvus. The sequence goes on along the minus strand of NW_028318055.1, from coordinate 2,890,406 downwards.
AATATGGCAGCCGGAGCTCTGGAGCCATGGGGAGGAGAGCTATAAAGTGTGGCTGGTTAGTCCGACAAACACACCCCTTATGACTAAGTCCTGGAAGTGACGAAAGGCGTCAAGGAAAGTGACGTCGGACACATAGAGAGGAAACGGAAGTGGCGGATTGGCCATCTTGGACACTGAAAAACACTCCTGGAGGCTGCTCGGTGACCCTAGAGGTTTGATGGCATGGGAATAAGGTGAATTTGATATTGTTTTAATGTGAGCATATAATAAAGTATATTTTTGATAACCCCGTACGGAATTACACTATATCCTTTTCATATACCATTCACATATCTGTTGGAGCATGGGTACTATAAGTAATATGGAGTACTTCCATAAAAAGCCATGATGACATCTAGGAGAAGGTTGCTGGTGACATCATAAAGAGTGTTACTCAGGCTTGGAAGGCGTTCGTTGGAGCGTGGTGCCTTCTCCTCCAGAGAAATTAAGGTGTGTTTTTTGGTTGTTTTTGGTAAGGGTATTTATGCCTTACACTCTAGAAGTTTACACTGAATGGTCACTTGGATTATTTTTTCACAGAGTGACGCACAATCACGGTTGCTACACTGTGTTCACTTTTAAGGTCACGTTCGATTTTTGAAGTTGCACAGTGCATATTGTCTCTTTTTGATATTTATTTATTTATTTATTTTATAAAGTTAATGCACTGTATGAGTTTCCTTTTTTTTGAGGTTCACATTTCCTTTGGTTGCCAATTAGGAGAGCTCGTTAGTAAAGATCCGGAAATTTTCCATATTGGAATCAGAGATTGAAATGGCTTTTACTTTTGGACACGAGTGACTTATTTTTATATTTATATATTTTTGATATCATTTTTTGGTTTTTACTTATTATATGGTATTTCACTTTTTCCACATTTTGCATTTGTATGGTAATACGTTGCAACATATTGGGGTGTTATTGAGATAATTCAATAGGGCAGTCATAAGGCCTGTGCAGTGGTAGAGTGTCAGCCCCTCATTTTCTAAATACATCCAGAAAGTTGCGATAGGCCTTTGGGATCTATTGAGGTAGCTCTTTGTCAGTGTCCATACATAGCAGAGCAGAGGCCTGGATCGAGATCTTAGGTAAACAATGTTTTTGACAATAGGAGGATTGGAAGTTTGCCTCTCCAGTGGCCTAGTTGATGTGAGTGTTGTGAGCCTGCAGCCATGGCAAGCCCAAGATGACAGGGTACAGTGAGGAGGAGATGGCGTTGAGGACAGCAGTTTCTTGTGGTTAGAAAAGGAGGTAGATACTGACAGAGGGATGGTTTCATGAGTAACAGTCCCAGATTTGATGCTGGACCCATCAGCCAGATATACAGAAAGTCCTTGGGCCTTGGGTTGCAAGGGGATCTGGTGTTGTACCGCAAAAGATAGATCAATGAAAAAGCTGCAGGCTCCAGAGTCAATTATGGCGGACACCAGAATAGCCCTTCCCAGGAGCTGAAATGAAATGGGAAGAGTTACTTGCTTGGAGCCCAATACTACTTAAGGCTTATTAATAGAGGAAATGGACAAGCACTTGCGGAGCTTGGCTGGGCAGTTGCACACATAATGACCTTCTTCACCGCAGTAGAGACACAAGTAGTGCCGATGATGATGTTGCCATTCTTTAGGTGTGAGTGAGGTACATAGAAGACCCAACTGCATAGGTTCGGACTCATCAGCTGCAGGCGGAACTTGACCAGAGGATGCTGGAGGTACAGAAGGTGACACTTTGGAAAGCATCCACACTGGATGAGTCAGGCCAGTGGATCTTTCCAATCATCATTCTCTGAGTCTGTGGTCAATCTGGATAGATATATCAATCAGTCTTTTCAGGGAACTCGGTACCCCCACTGTAGCCAGTTCATCTTTTAGAGGCTGAGAGAGTCCCAGGCAGAGCTGATAGCATAAGGCAGCGTCATTCCAATTAGTATCAGAACTCCAGCACCTAAATTCAGATCCGTAGTCCTCAACCGCTCTGCGGCCTTGCTGGGGGGAATGGAGTGCCACCTTAGCAGAAGAAGAACACTGGGGGTCATCCAGGGGCAGACTGACAACTCATGGGGCCCCCGGGCAATGGAGGATCATGGGCCCCCTGTGTCCTTGCTCACACTCAAAAAAACCCTATAAAAAAGGTACCAGGGGCATTTCATGGGGCCGCCTACTGACCCCGGGCCCTCGGGCAGTGCCTGAGTGCTTGAATGGTCAGTCCGCCCCTGGGGTCATCATATAGGAGTGCTATAATGTCAAAGAAAGAATTAAAGGTGGAGAGCTTGGCATGTTCCTTTTCCAGATGGGGATGGGCCCATGTCTGTGGATCCCCTTGTAGTAGTGAGATGACAATGCTGACTTTCGTAGCTTTGAGTGAGAAAGTGTGAGGCTGCAACATGAAGTATAGTTGGAATGCTTTGTGAAATGCACAAAATTTAGTTTAGTCACCGGAAAACCTCTCAGGTGTGGGGACTCAGCTCCAGAGGAAGCATCATCATGGTAGGAGTAACAGGAGCAGATGCCTGAGCCATTGCTGGATTCGACTGGACCAAGGAAGTAGCTGTAGCAGAAGTCACAGGCGTAGGTACACCCTGGGTGCAACTCTCGAGCTGTGTGTACCCCTCTTGAAGTCTTTTAACGGCTTGAGTCAGTGCTGTAATGTGTTGGCAAATCTCTTCCAATGGAGAAATACTTCTCTCAGGTTCCGGCATGACTGCTTGGTATTATAATGTACCTGGCGGTGAAGCCTGATGTGTGGAGGTAGGCCTCTCTTACACCTCTGGCTCAGGAGCCCTAGTAAGTGAGAGGAGTGCCTGAGCTCAGAATGGACCCGAGTGCATGAGTGGTCTTCCGTTGCAGAATGCAGGAGAGCAGCACGTGCATTATAGTAGAGCAAGCTGGGCTTTGCTGAAGAGCAGCCTGTGTTTTGCAGAAGAACTGGTTGTGCCCGCTGGTGCATAGCTGAAGAACAGACTGTGCGTAGGTGTAGAGCAGGTTGTACATTGCTGTAGAGCAGATTGTGAATGGCTGTAGAGCAGGCTGTGCTGGTGGAAGACAGGAACAGAAGGAAGGTATAAGACAGCAGGTTCACATGCAGGAGAGTAGAGTCAGGCAGTCCGGGTCGGGTCAAGCTCAGGCCAGGCTCGGTATTAATAGGTAGATGGGAGGATAAACAGAAAAAGCAGGCAAAGACGAAATGCAGAGACAAGCTAGGGGTCGGTACAGGCAGCGTTTAGGTAGGGTCAGAGGCAGATTAAGTCAGTATCAGGAAATCAACACAGGAACAGGTACAGGAAGGAAGGAACAGGAAGTTCAGGGAACGTAGTAGACCAAGCGGCAAGGACTTCATGCCGAAGTGCGGTTTAAATAGCCCTCCTGGTACCAATACACACTCACACATGTGCAATCGTTTGTGCACAAAAGTTAATTCATGCAGGAACGTTCGTTCATGCGCGCGCTACTGCGATCAGGCCACTGACAGAGTTCCTTAATCCAGGATACTCCTTTCCTGACAATACTGCTGATGAGAAAAGGTATTTAGCAGTTTATATTTACTAAAATAATTGCATTTCCATGTTGTGTGTACCGTGGGAGACCAGATATAATGAATGCGGGGTCCGGGGTTTAGTAACACCTTAACCTCCTTGGCGGTATTCCCGAGTGTAGCTCAGGGTAACATTTCAGTACCAAGAGCGGTAACCCCGAGCTACACTCGGGAATACCATGAGGCACTGCTCCGGCATTTGTTCTTCACTTACCTTACCCTGCGCTCCCACGATGTGTCCCCTGCAGCGTCCCCGGCCATCTCCTCCGGGCCGATGCCGGCATCCGGCTTCTGTGTCCTGTCCCTGTGACGTCGGGACGTACGGGCGCCGCCGGCGGCGGGAAATTTAAAAATTTTAAATAATGTCATTTTTTTTTTTTTACATTTTACATAGTAAAACATTGCTGTCTCAACCAATTTCACATACATCTTGTCCCTAATGCTTTGTCCGGCGCCCTGCCTGCATTTTGACTGTTCTTTCTGCCTGGAAACTTAGAAAAGTCCATGGCGTCCAAAAAGTGTCCCTTTAAGTCAAAAGCGGTTTAGATCAGCTAGAGAACAGCGATAGTAAATCAGAACCACTTGCAGAATTGAGTGATAATGATTTGTGGGGAAATTCGTCATCAGACACTGAAAACGATTTTGCGACTTTGCTCAGCGATGTGCGAACTTATTATGGCGCTATATTTCAAATTTCAGTGTTTTTGGTTTGATTATATTATTGAATTAAATGTATTATTATTATATTATTATTTTTTATGATTATTTATTAAATTATAATTTATGATTTCATGTTTCAAGTTTTATCATCCCCGGGATGTTTACTAGACTCTTGTCCGGACAGATTTCAGTGAGTTATTCCTAAAAATTACAGCCTACAATAAAAAAACTACATATTTCCATGCAAAATAATGTACCGCTTTCAGCACCAAAAATCTGAAATAATCAGACCGCCAGGGAGGTTAAGAAAGCATACTATATAAAGGAGGTTTAAAACCACAGACAAGCAGTACTCAGTATTTACTGATAATCTGACGCAGGTTAAGTCTAGATAATATAAAAAGCAATGAGAGGCCAATGCTGGGTGCTTTCTCTTTTAAACAACATAGAAAGGGCAGAAACTTGAGCTTTCAAAGCACTTGAAGCCAAACACTAGTCCAAACCCAGCCATTCTGCCATGCCCCCTACTATTTGTATAGGTTTTATTTTTTACACTGTGTACAGATGAGCCAATTTTACATCTTTTTATGTATTGTTTTAATTACATTTTTTTATTTCCTCACTGAGACATTTGTGACAAAGTGAACATAACAGGCAGGGATGGCAAGGCTGTAGGTGAGATTTCAAGTGATCATATCTGGTAAATCGAAGGCAGGAGCATTTTTGTGCTGCTACAGATGTGCATAGTGATGTTATGATCCTGATATGGCTCTGCATCAATAGGAAAGATATTCAGTTTGTGGTTGGAAAAGCAAAAAACCTTTTATCCAGCTAACTTTGTTGTGGTGATCACATGGAGACCAAGCAGATCAAAGCTCATTAATATTTTTGATTGCCAAAGCAGACATTACTCCCTTGCCAGACAAAGATAAAGAGTTTTATGAGAATGCACCACTGCATTTTCCTTTTTTTTTGTCATGGAAAATGAAAGAACCAAATGTATTTTAACTTTTTATGCAGCTCATGTAAATCCTTAAAGTTTTTAGGAAGCTGTTCCGTTATTTTATTTATTGGTCATAAGAGGGAGCCACACCCATGCAGGAGCTAAAAAGCATGATAGAAATAACAATCAGTCAGGGTAATCAAACATTTATGACTTGTGTGAAATTTCTGCTAGAATCAACATAGGGCCTTCTCTGCTCTTTCGGGGAACAGGAGGTCCATCTCTGTGACATAAGTATAGCATGTGTTTCTACTGAAGGATAAATGTTGAGATTTCCAGGATTCATCTACTTTGGCTAACAAACGGGAGAGTTCGCAAATTCTCCATTTGTACTAACCCTTTCTATGTAAGACCATATAAATTACAGTATGTGCCCCAAGATAGTTGCCTTATGAGCCTCCCAAAGTGTAAATGAGGAAGATACTTATCCAGTGTTGTCCCAAGAAAAAGGTTTAGATGAGAGATTGGAGTTGGAGCAAAGTTTCATGAGGTGAGGTGTTATTAGGAGAGACTTTTTTAATCTCCAGCTAAAAGATGATTTATCCGGTTTGCGATATACTGCAGAGTAATGTAATAGGGGAGTGGTCTGACCAGGGGGTGGTCCAGGGGCGGACTGGGCCTGGGGTTAGTAGGGGGCCCCATGATATGCCCCTGGTACCTTTTTCATAGGCTTTTTTGAGTTTGGGCAAGGACACAGGGGCTCCATGATCCCCTATTGGCCGGGGGGTCAGTAGGGGGCCCCATGAGATGCCCCTGGTACCTTTTTCATAGGATTTTTTGAGTTTGGGCAAGGACACAGGGGCCCCATGATCCCCTATTGCCCGGGGGCCCCATGAGTTGTCAGTCCGCCCCTGGGGTGGTCTGAATATCAAAGGTAATTGCTGTATTGGCATAAAAATATGGTCAATTCAACAGAGCTATGCTGTGGGTTAGAACAGAAGGTAAAGTCTATGTTCCTAGCGTGCAGTTCTCACCAAATATTGGCCATGCCAGATGCTTGAAGAGAAGTATGCATTTGAGCTTACTGAGAAGGGTCAAGAGATGGGACGGCTCCTGGAGGGTATGGTCAGTTGAGGGCATAGTTTACAGCTATATTTCGCTTTCCCACTAAAAATAACATCCCCTTTCTGTGTTAACCTCCCTGGCGGTATTCCGGAGTGTAGCTCGGGGTAAAGTTTCAGTACCAAAAGCGGTAACCCCCCCCGAGCTACACTCGGGCTTACCATGAGCGCTGCTCCGCGATCCCTCGATCACTTACCTTGTCCTGCGTTCCTGCGATGTCCCTCCTGCAGTGTCCCCAGCAATGTAATCCAGCAGATGCCGGCATCTGTCATCTGGGTTCCGTCCCCTGCGAGCGTCGGGACGTACGGGGGACGGAACGGCGGGAAATTTGAAAATGACAAAAAGTGACATTCATTAAAATCAGTAAAATCACATAGTATAACATTCCTGCATCCAACCATTTCACATACATTTTGTCCCAAGTGCTTTGTCCGGCGCCCTGCCTGCATTTTTACTGTTCTTTCTGCCTGGAAACTGAGAAACGTCCATGGCGTCCAAAAAGCGTCCCTTTAGGTCAGACGCGGTTTTAGACCGGCTAGAGAACAGCGATAGTAAATCAGAACCACTTGCAGAATTGAGTGATAATGATTCGTGGGGGAAATTCCTCATCAGACACTGAAAATGATTCTGCGACTTTGCTCAGCGATGTGCGAACTTGGCGCTATATTTCACATTTCAGTGTTTTTGGTTTGATTATATTATTGAATTAAATTTATTATTATTATATTGTTATTTTTTATGATTATTTATTAAATTATAATTTATGATTTCGTGTTTCAAGTTTTATCATACCCGGGATGTTTACTAGACTCTTGTTCAGACAGATTTCAGTGAGTTATTCCTAAAAATTACAGCCTACAATAAAAAACTACATATTTCCATGAAAAAAAATGTACCGCTTTGAGCACAGAAATATGGACATTATCAGACCTCTAGGGAGGTTAAAACCCTTTGAGGACCAAGGGACGTATTTGTCCCATGTTTTTAATTGCCTGTATCATCTGATTAACCTCCCTGGCGGTATGATTCTTTCTGATTTTTTGTGCTGAAAGCGGTACCATTTTTTTGCATGGAAATATGTAGTTTTTTATTGTAGGCTGTAATTTTTAGGAATAACTCACTGAAATCTGTCAGAACAAGAGTCTAGTAAACATCCCGGGGAGGATAAAACTTGAAACATGAAATCATAAATTATAATTTAATAAATAATCATAAAAAATAATATAATAATAATAAATTTAATTCAATAATATAATCAAACCAAAAACACTGAAATTTGAAATACAGAGGCAAATTCGCACATCGCTGAGCAAAGTCGCAAAATCGTTTTCAGTGTCTGATGACGAATTTCCCCCACGAATCATTATCACTCAATTCTGCAAGTGGTTCTGATTTACTATCACTGTTCTAAAACCGCTTTTGACGTAAAGGGACGCTTTTTGGACGCCATGGACTTTTCTAAGTTTCCAGGCAGAAAGAACAGTCAAAATGCAGGCAGGGCGCCGGACAAAGAAGTCGGGACAAAATATATGTGAAATGGGTTGAAACAGCAATGACAGCAAAAATAATATTTTTTAAAAATTTCAAATTTCCCGCCGGCGCCCGTACGTCCCGACGTCACAGGGACCGGAACATGGAAGCCGGATGATGACCGGGGACGCTGCAGGGGACACATCGCGGGAGCGAAGGACAAGGTAAGTGCTGCAGGGACCCCCTGAGCAGCGCCGCATGGTAAGCCCGAGTGTAGCTCGGGGGGGGGGGGGGGTTACCGCTCTTGGTATTGAAATTTTACCCCGAGCTACACTCGGGAATACCGCTAAGGAGATTAAGAACTTAAAAGGCTTTTTTTTTTTTTGGTTTGAGTCAAAATATTAGTTCTTATCAACAAATGGATCTAGCTTTTTGCTAATTATTTCATGAAATGGCTTAGTTACAGCAACTGAAGTGTACGAACTTTAAAAACAAAAAATTGAAATCTTATGGTCCTCAAAGGGTTAAGACATGACCTTGAAAAGATAGGAAAAGAAAACATTGTACTACTGTGGGGGGTGATCAGGGATTTTGATAGAAGTATTCCAAAAAAAAAAATAAAAATAACACCATATTGAGAATTTTTTTTTGAGTTTTTTTTAAACTACTTGTCAAACTACTCGCATTTTGCAGGCGATCAGCAGCTCTTGGCAAAGCAACGTAATCTTGCATCACTGACCAACGCTGACCCCACCAGTCGGTCCAGGGAGAGAATAGAGAACACAACACTGAGTAAAAGCACTACATTTTACACACACACATACGTTATATTAGCACATTTAACCCTTTGATCGCCCCTATTAACCCTTTGATCACCCCATCACCCAACCAGTTCCATTAGTACAGTGTCAGTATATAGAATTTAAAAAAAAATCTATATGGACGAGGGTGCGTTTCCCTACGCACCATCTGGCCAATTGACAAATCTAGTAGGAAAGCAAACCTTCATCCAGTATAGATTTGTTATTTGCCAAAGATGATGATTTACAGTAAGGGCTTAGTTCAATAGTTGATTGATATAGAATTTTTCACTGATCACTGTATTACTACCATCAGATAGCGTCAGGGTCAGTAAGCGTCCCACCCAGCCAGGGTCAGCTAGCGTTAGATTGCCCACACGCTATCACACTCACGCTATAGATCGCTGATCACCGCCATTACTAGTATAGTGTTTGTATGGATCAAGATATTGATCACGTACAGAACTATACTAGTGCCTCCTGTGTATAGTGTTGCCAAAAACGCAGAGTTAGTAGGATCGGCCCCATTTGCTGCCAGCACTAGCATTTAGCCCCTTCGCTATTTTTCATGGAAGATTTGTATCAATTGATTGTGGGCCAAGGCAATTTAGACGCACAACAATACATCGCCGCCCACCCAAATTCAGCTCTTGCCAGACAGTTCACGGTTTCTGAATTTTAAACTATTTTGGGCCGAACTCTCAACATGGGCATTACAAAAAAGAATGAATTGCAGTCATATTGATCCACAGAGCCAATTCATCATATGCCCATGTTCTCTGCTGTTACATATATGCCCAACATGGACCAGCAATGTACTGGGACATCGCTGGACTTTGAGTGGTTATACTGGGATGATGCCTGCAGCTACAGGCATCATCCTGGTACTGTTTTTTTCAGCTGGCAGTTGGCTTTCATGTAAAAGCAATCCTAGTGGCCAATTAGCTGCTACATTGTTTTTAAGAGCAGTGGGAAGGGACAACCCCCCCTCTTGCTGCCTTCCACAGATTTCCTGGGCTCTCCTGTCCCACAGGGGAATCCGAGAATGCAGCCAGAAGTTCTGCTGGCTGACCATAGAGCTGATCAGAGACCAGAATGGCTCCAATCATCTCTATAGTCTAAGAAATCGGAAGCTAAGAGCATTTAGTCACTTCAGTTTTGCAGGATATAAAAAGCGCCATTTGTAAATTGTGAAAGCATCTGATCACACCGATCTTGGTGAGATTAGATAATGTAAGAGCAGAGGAGATATCTAGAGTCTGATAGACCCCAGATTTATCAAAAAAGAATCTATGACAATGCCTATTGAGGTTATATGGGATATTTGCATTCCCTCTGATAGCATTAAAAGTGATAAAAAAAAAAAAAAAATGAAAGGGACAGTGTAAAAATAATTTAAAAAATCAAAATAACAAAAAAAAGCACCCTTGCCTCCCCTGCGTGCGCAAGCGTTGACCCCGTGCTGGTATGTAAACAGCGGTTACACTATGCATGTGTATTTCCGCAAATGTCAGATCGAGGGCAGTAATTCTAGCTCTAGACCTCCTCTGTAAATATAAATTGGTGACCAGTAAAGCCTTTTAAAGCATCACCTATCGATAATAAAAATGGATGTACTTTGTTTCCATTGCACAGGCATGCTCAATTTTAAGCATGTCATGTTTGGTATCTGTTTACTCAGCGTAACATCATCTTTTATACTTTAGCAAACAATTGGACAATATATAGTGTTTTTGTGCATTAAAATTCTAAAAAGTGTATTTTTCCCAAAAGATTTCTGTTTGAAAAATCTCTGCACAACCGTACCAGCAATACTATATTTACCTGCAGGACTTCCTCTGGAGTCCTGGGTGTGGAATATCAATGTGCATCCAGTGAGGCTTTGTGTTTTATTTTTCCTGCCTTCTGTATGCGGATTCTGTGATAATCTTTGATCTTTGCTTACTAATTTATTGGTCTCTAATTGTCTGACATTTTTGCTAATTATTATGTTTTATTTTCTCTCTTCATATACTGTGCTTGTGTACTCAGTTTATTTGTCTGTACTTCAGTACATTTATTGTATTATTCATCAGAAAACTTGTATGCTTTGTTTCTGTTGTTCAGTGATTTTGTTTCTGATGTTGTCTAATCTACAATAAAATCCATTGTAAAAGAAAAATTGCCGCACAAATACTGTGTAACGAAAAAAATTTCAACACCTACTGTTTTATTCTCTAGGGCCTCTGCTTTAAGAAAATATATAATGTTTAGGGGTTCAAAGTAATTTTCTAGTGAAAAAAATGTTTTTCATGTGAACAAAAAGTGTCAGAAAAGGCTTGGTCTTTAAGAATGAGTGATGTGTGGCACAAGCTTCAAATGTTGGCCCTGAAATGCCAGGATATTAGAAGCAACCCCTCCAAATGACCCCTTTTGGAAAGTAGATACTCCAAGGTATTTGCTAAGAAGCATGGTGAGTGTTTTGCAGATCTCATTTGTTGCCATATGTTCTTGGAAAACGAGGAAAGAAAACAAAAAATTTATTTTTTCTTTTCTTTTTTTCTTTTTTAAAACCCTGTGACAAAAATGATATCTGTAAAATACTCACCATACCTCTTATCAACTTCCTAGGGGTGTCTACTTTCCAAAAAGGGGTCATTTGGTGGGGAGTGGGGGTGTTTGTACTATCCTGGCATTTTAGAGCCTCTGAAACTGTGATAGGTAGTGGGGAAGTGATATGAGGAAACATGCCCTTTGAAAGCCTGGAGGTGGTCATTGGATTTCGGGGGCTTGTATGTAGCTAGTCTGCCAAAAAGTCTCTCATATGTGGTATCCCCCATACTCGGAAGAAGTAGAAGAATGTGTTTTGGGGTGTTATTCGAGCTCATGGTCTTCCCCCCACCCCGTGCCCCCCCCATCTTCTCCATCACTACTAATAACGCCACCATCACTCCCACCCCACACGCCAAAGTCCTGGGTGTCACCTTGGACTCCCACCTCTCCTTCCTACCCCACATCCAACTGCTATCTAGATCTTGCAGGCTTCACCTCCGCAACATCTCCAAGATACACACATTCCTCACCCCAGACACCACCAAACAACTCGTACACTCCCTCATCATCTCACGCCTGGACTACTGCCATTCCCTTCTCACTGGCCTACCCAAACGTGTGCTATCCCCACTCCAGTCTATCCTGAACTCAGCGGCTAGACTCATCCACCTCACCAACCGCTCCACATCTGCCTCCCCCCTCTGTCAATCCCTTCATTGGCTCCCGATTGCCCAACGCATTAAATTCAAACTGCTAACTCTGACCTACAAAGCCATTCACAATGCTGCCCCAATCTACATAACTGACCTGATACCCAAATACCACCCTACCCGTGCCCTCCGCTCCTCACAGGACCTCCTACTCTTTAGCTCCCTGGTCTCCTCCTCCCACGCCCAATTGCAGGACTTCTCCAGGACTTCCCCCATCCTCTGGAACTCCCTACCCCAATCCATCAGACTGTCGCCTACCCTCCTCACCTTCAGGCACACCCTGAAAACCCTCCTCTTCAGGGAATCCTACCCCTCCCTCACCTAACACCCGACCTCACCTAACAACTAACCTCCTCCACTCCTCCCACCACTCCATCCCCCACAGCCATCTCCTCCTGTGCCACCTTCCCCTCCCTCCTAGATTGTAAGCTCGAAAGAGCAGGGCCCTTGAACCCCTCGTGTATTGTATTGTTACTGTATTGTCTCATTGTCAGGGCTCCCGGGTATGACCAGAGGTGTGTGACTGACGCAGGGAAACGCAGACTTCAGATAAGTTATAAACAATTTATTAACACTAACAATACAAACATAAACGCAGTGCAATACTAACACATAACACAGTGCAAACGAACCAAACCAAACCACCCACAGATAACAGTACATACAGTGCAAGCGTCAGGCAGGCCGGGTCAATATCAATCGGGCAGGTAGGTACAGGGGGAGCAAGCGGAGAATAGTCAGGTCACGAGCAGGGTACAGCAACTAACAGGCAGGTAGGTACAGGGGGTCAGGCAGAGAATGGTCGAGGTCACAAGCCAGGGATCAGAACAGGAGAAGTCAGCAGAGGTCAGAATCAAGGCGGGTCAGCAACAAGACAGGAACAGGAACAGGAGCAGGAGCAGGATGCAGGAACAAGATACAGGGCCCAGGAAAAACACAACACCAAGGCAGAGTCTGCAGGTCTGAATGTCCCTTAAATACACCAGTATAATTAGTTCCAGGTGTTTGACTGGCTGCAAGGTTGAGTCTCTGATTGCTGGGAGCACCCGCTGGCCAGCCCTGGTACTGCAGCTCACAAGGCAGGTGAGTCCCACTATTGCTGGCCAGTCCATTCCTGACACTCATGTTCTGTCCCCCTTGCTATTGTACAGCGCTGAGCAAACCCTTTGGTGCTATATAAATACTGTATAATAATAATAATAATAATAATATTCCACATATACCCATGGCATGCATGAGCATATCATCAAAGTGACAACTTTGTGTAAGAAAAATAAAATAAATAAAATTGTCATATTCAAAAAGATTGTGGCAAAAAATAAAATGTTTCATGGACTCAACATGCCTCTCTGCAAAAATCCTTGGGGTGTCTACTTTCCAAAAAGGGGTCATTGGAGGGGCGTGTTGTACTGCCCTGGCATTTTAGCACCTCAAGAAATGTGATAGGCAGTGAGAAAGTAAAAGCTACGTAAACTCCAATATGTATACCATAGTTTGTAGACGTTATAACTTTCATACAAACCAATGAATATACGTGTATTGCAATTTGTTTTACCAAAGACATGTAGCAGAATACATTTTAGCCTAAATTTATGACTAAGTTTGAGTTTATTGGATATTTTTTATAACCGAACGTGAAAAGTATTGTTTTTTTATTTCAAAATTGTTGGTCTTTTTTTGTTTTTAGCGCAAAAAATAAAAACCACAGAGGTGATCAAATACTACCAAAAGAAAGCTCTATTTGTGTGAAAAACCCCCCCACAAATTTCATTTGGGTGCAGCATGGCACGACCACGCAATTACCAGTTGAAATAGCGCAGTGCTGAACAGCAAAAAATGGCCTGGTCAGGAAGGGGGGTAAATCCTCTGGAGGGCAAGTGGTTAAATACCACCAAAAGAAAGCTCTATTTGTGTGAAGAAAATGCTACAAATTTCATCTGGGTACTGTGTTGGATGCTATAAACCAAGACATATTGTATAGGCCTGAGGAAAACTGAGTAAGTTCTTTCAGTAGAGACCAAGCAGGTTAACCCCCCTGGCGGTATTCCCGAGTGTAGCTCGGGGTAAAGTTCCAGCACCAAAAGTGGTAACCCCCCCCGAGCTACACTCGGGCTTACCATGCGGCGTTGCTCAGGGATTCCCTGCAGCACTTACCTTGTCCTTCGCTCCCACGATGCGTCCCCTGCAGCGTCCCCGGCCATCTCCTCCGGCCGATGCCGGCATCCGGCTTCCGTGTTCCAGTCCCTGTGATGTCGGGATGTACAGGCGCCGGAACCGGCAGCAAATTTGAAATTTTTAAAAAATTTCATTTTTTTTAAAATGATTATTACATAGTAAAACATTGCTGTTTCAACCCATTTCACATACATTTTGTCCCGAGTGCTTTGTCCGGCGCCCTGCCTGCATTTTGACTGTTCTTTCTGCCTGGAAACTGAGAAAAGTCCACGGTGTCCAAAAAGCGTCCCTTTACGTCAAAAGCGGTTTTAGACCGGCTAGAGAACAGCGATAGTAAATCAGAACCACTTGCAGAATTGAGTGATAATGATTCGTGGGGGAAATTCCTCATCAGACACTGAAAACGATTCTGCGACTTTGCTCAGCGATGTGCGAACTTGGCGCTCTATTTCACATTTCAGTGTTTTTGGTTTGATTATATTATTGAATTAAATTTATTATTATTATATTATTATTTTTTATGATTATTTATTAAATTATAATTTATGATTTCGTTTTTCACGTTTTATCATATCCGGGATGTTTACTAGACTCTTGTTCGGACAGATTTCAGGGAGTTATTCCTAAAAATTACAGCCTACAATAAAAAAACTACATATTTCCATGCAAAAAAAATGGTACCGCTTTCAGCACCAAAAATCGGAAATAATCATACCGCCGAGGAGGTTAATATTGTGAAATAAAGGTAGAAACTCTGCTTTTCCCTTTATGTCTGTCTGACATTTTCAATACATGGGGTTGTCTAACTTTATTTGCAGCTGTGGCAATAGGGGACTTGGACATGTGGTGCTTTGATGCACTTAACTATATGATGATTTGGTGCACTAAACTGCTCAAGTATGTGGTGATGGGCAAACAAAAGGCAGCTTTGCCTTTATCAGAAACAAGTTCACACTACTGACCTTGAAATAAAAAAAGAAGCCAGCTAAACTATGTACAGTATATTAAAATAAAATATACTAAAACACTAAACCTAAACATTTATAAACCTAATTGAAAGTAAAAAAGAAATATGAAAAAAACCCTATTGAAATTCCCCCCCAAAAAAAAAGTTCCGGGGGGGGGGAGGGTTACAGCTAAACAGCAACTGAGTTGCAACAAGTTGTTGTTGCTAACACTGCAAACAAATTGCTGTAGCTCTCAATGAGACTCTGGTATGTACCAACAAGTAGTTTGATTTACTTGAAGGCTGTTTGGACAGAGTGAGGGGCGGTGCTAAGCCGCACTGTGTATGTCTATAGAAACACACAGCCTGGCTCAGGAGCACACCTGTACGGGTGCCCCCACAGCACACTGCATACTTTGGGGACTCTCAGGGTAGTGGACAGCAATAGTATTGCACAGAGCAGGTAAGTATAGCAGGCCTATTATTTTAGGAAATTATGCCTACAACCACTTTAAGTTGTAACATACTGTATGTAGCACTCTCCTAGTTAGTTAGGGGGAGCTAGACTCTACTTGTTAGCTAGGTCTGAGTAGCAACCTGGGTATGATAGCTAGCAGGGATCAAAATTTGGTCAGAGCTGAGAGGCTCTGCAGACCAACCCTCTGGAATTTCCCACTACTTTGGAGAAAGGTCCAGAAGCAGTGGGTGGATCTGAGGAGTAGCTGGCTTGTACTCTTAGAGGATCCTGGCCAATCCCCAACAGGAGGCTTGGCAAGGGGCCAGGACAACCTATAAGAGTAACTGAGCCTGCTTGGAGAGGGAGAGTGGAAGATGTTAGAGAGGAAGAGAGGCAGGAACCTGTGAGGGGGCCCAGATGGAGAGGGACTCACCTGCAGGCAGAGGACCTTGGAAAGAAGAAATCTTGGGACTTCACCGACTCCCTGAGAGAGGAACACCTGTGTGGCAGGGAAGGAGCAGCCCACCCAGAAGGCCTGGTAGCAGCCACTGACCCACCAGCAACACAAGAGAGGGACTGAATGAGTAGACCTGCACCCCTGGGCCACATATGGGAAGGAGCACTCTGCTGGGAAACTGGATTAGCTGCTATACGGTACTGTTTCATTAGTCTGGGGTGTTATATCAAGAAAGGCTGGCTAGCTCTCCAGAAGAAGATTTTTTTTGTAGTACAGACTTGTAAATAGTTTCAGGAAGTTTGTCCAAAGTTCCAGTTTCATTGGGCATCCCGTACACCCCTTACACCATCTGAGTTTATTATCCCCTAATAAAACTTCAAAACAAGATCAAGGACTGGTTACTGACTCCTGGATGCAAGTCTATGTGAAAATGCATTTTGCCTGGCTGTGCAGGACTATAGGGGGCCCCAAATACTCAGCAACTCCTAAGGAGGTAGTGCTACATATATTTGGTGTAACTGATTATTTTTTGGTTTATTTTTTTATAGACTAAATTAAAACCTAATGAAAATGTATTGGGATATGATTACTTTTGTGCAGATTTGACACATATTCGGGCAAAGGCTTCATATATATTTTTAATAGCAAATATAGAATAAAATATTTATTTCTAAATGTTTTAAACAGAATAATCTTTAATTCTATTTGACCAACTTCAACAAAAAATAAATGACATATTATGACTGAGGAACATTCCATCGCTAAAGTAAATAGAAAGCAATGAGTTTAGACTAGATTAAAATCTCGGATGTTTTTATTTATCAAAAAAATTCTGTCCCACCCAAGACTTCTAAACACAACTTGGCTTTCATTGCCAAATTCTTGTCTACTTCATCCAAAAGAAATACATAGTCTTCATGAAGTCCATTCTTTTCATATCAACATTTACCTGATGTGTACCTGATGTCTAATTTTTATTTTACATATTTATATATGGGTAAAATAATATTGCTTTTTTTTTATAGTATACACTTTACAAATCAAATCATTAGTTTTTAGAGCCACTATTTTAGTACAAATACTTTTTAGTTTGGGACTGTTAAAGTAGACATAAGCCCTATATGGAGGAAATGCATTCAGTTAAAGCCCTATGTATCATTAACATTTTTTGTATTAACCATTAGCCGCCCGGCCTATAGCCGTTTGGCGGCCGCAAAATTGCTGTAGCTTTCCGGGGTGTACACGCATTCCGCACATGCACAGTTCGCGCGGTTGCAGAGCCACGCAGCGGCGTGATCTGTCACCAGCCGTGTACCTCGGACACTGCCAATGACAGATCTGAGTACCGGCCCCTGTTGCCGGTACCATGTGACCTGCTGTGATCAATCACAACAGGTCACATGACAGTTGTATACAATGGATGGCTTCATTCATGCCATCCATTGTATACTAGTGCCTAGCTGTGAATGGTCACAGCAGGTCACATGCACATGTCATGTGATTAGCTGTGGCCAAATCACAGCTAAGCACAAAAAAAAAAAAAAACCCTGAATGAATCGATGTCATTCAGGTAAATGCTTGCTTATAGCAAAGTAATTCTTTGCTATAAGCAAATTGTGTAAAAAAAAAAATAAATAAATACTGATCACTTCCCCAAAGTAGTACAATGTTACTATGGTAACATTGTACTACTTTGGTCATAGTAAAATATGAAACAAAAATCTTAAAAAAAATAAACCAAAATGTAATAAAAAATTAAAAATAGTAAAAAAAATAAAATATATATATATATATTTTTCATACTGTCACCAGTCAGTGTCCCTGTTCACCGCCATGCCAGTTATATGATGACGCTGTACTGCACTGGTGACAGTATGTAAAAAAAAAATAGTGAAAATATTTTTTTTTATAATTTTTTCATTTTCCGAAAAATTATGACAAAAAAAATACAACTTCAAAAAACTCGCCATTCCTCTTATGTTGGACTGTCTACTCTGCAAAAAGGGGTCATGTGGGGGATATCTGTACTGTTCTGACATTTGGGGGATATCTGTACTGTCCTGACATTTGGGGGATATCTGTACCGTCCTGACATTTGGGGGATATCTGTACTGTTCTGACATTTGGGGGATATCTGTACTGTTCTGACATTTGGGGGATATCTGTACTGTCCTGACATTTGGGGGATATCTGTACTGTCCTGACATTTGGGGGGATATCTGTACTGTCCTGACATTTGGGGGATATCTGTACTGTCCTGACATTTGGGGGATATCTGTACTGTTCTGACATTTGGGGGATATCTGTACTGTTCTGACATTTGGGGGATATCTGTACTGTCCTGACATTTGGGGGATATCTGTACTGTCCTGACATTTGGGGGATATCTGTACTGTCCTGACATTTGGGGATATCTGTACTGTCCTGACATTTGGGGATATCTGTACCGTCCTGACATTTGGGGGATATCTGTACTGTTCTGACATTCTTGGACCTCAAGAAATTAGATTGGCTGTCAGTACTTCAGGATTGATCAATATTCAGATCTATACCATAGTTTGTGAACTCTATAACTTTCCTACAAACTAAATAATACATCCTAATTTGGGTTATTTTCACCAAAGACATGTAGCAGAATACATCTCGGACTAAATTTATGAAGAACAATTATTTATTTGTAAACTTTTATAACAGAAACAAAGAAAAACGTGTTTTTTTTTCAAAATTTTTGGTCTTTTTTTGTTAATTTAGCAAAAAATAAAAACCCCAGTGGTGATTAAATACCACCAAAAGAAAGCTCTAGTTGTGTGAAGAAAATTATAAAATTTTAGTTTGGGTACAATGTTGTATGACCGCGCAATTGTCATTCAAAGTGTGAGAGCGCTGAAACGTGAAAACTGGCCTGGGCAGGAAGGGGTAAAATTGCCCGGTATTGAAATGGTTAAACAGTAAATCTTTTTTGGGTTCAAGTATAAATGATGACATAGATGGGTAGTGTTCAGAAAGTATTTATTTGCCAAAGTGATTGAAATGCCCTTTAAATTGCCCTTGAGGAAAAGGCATCTCCCTTTGGGAGTCTACAAGTTGGTGAGTGACCTCAAATCCTGCTGATTTCCCAATCAAAATAGAGACTCCCTTGGTCTTGACTAAAGGGTTGGTCGCATGATATGCTTTAGGAAATTAGGTAGCAGTTAAGTTAGGGACAGACTTCATCTTGAAATGTGTTTCTTGTTGAAATACAAACAATGGTCTGACTTTTTTGAGTTCCCTTAAAAGCTGTGTATGCTTCTTGGGGATATTCCAACCCTTAACATCATGAGAGATTAAGGTAGGACTATGTCCTAGAGATGAGTAGGCCATCGTATAAAGTCTTATTGTTGGATTTGTAATCCTGCAATGAAATCAGTGAAAGAGACTAGAGATGTAGGGAAGACAAGAAGGAAACAGTAGAGGAAGGGAAAGGAAAAGTGTGGAAAGGGAGAAAAGCAGAGTTAGGGATGTGTAGGAAAAAGCCGTTCAGATTGGTACTTCTGTACCACTAAAGGGGAAAAGCTCCCATAGAACCTCTAAGACTTTAGGTTACAGGTAGTAAGCGTGGACTAATTAAAAGAAAGCAGTATTTGTAGCATCAAAGCCATGTGTGGGGAAGGTGGGAGAAGTTCACTGAAACGTAAGCAAAATACCAACTTAAGACATGAGAACCACAGAAATCTGCCAATGGTCATGGGGAGTACCTGCAACCCCAGTAGAACATTTTATGAAAAACCCGCTAATACTAAACAAGTAACATTTGTATTTCAGTTATAAAGCACAAGCTAGCTAGGTCAACTTAGCCTAGCGATATCTACAGGTGAAACTCGAAAAATTATAAAATATGCCAGCTGCTATCACCTAATTCCTTATACCTCAGGATATAACAAAGTAAACCAATAAATGGTGAAGCGCTAAACAAGCACAATTCGATAAAAATAAATAAGTTGTGCAAAATATTAAAAACCAAAATCCACATTCATAATTGATAATAATACTCAATAAATATTATATAAATAAATTATTATACAGTGAAGATAAAAAATAACATACATAAGTGACTCCAACAATTGTTATATAAGTGACACGCGCTCAATTGGCAAACCCACAATAAACTGTGTACAACCAAATGCCTGGTCTGCCAACCACATAGACTCACCAGGACAATGTAGTGTAAATGTAAGTGATATCCACACTTGGATTATAAAGTGATCAGAGCTCAAATACAATATAATCAAATGAATGTAAAAAAATCTACTAAATATAAATAAAGTTCTGTGCAAATAACAACTGTGCTCAATCAAATATAAAGTGCTTCAATCTTCATTCCACACTTGCTATGTGCTCTTGGTGACACTCTAGTGTAAAGTATCCCACAGTGGCTAGAGTGCCTCCTCACCTCCTAGCATCGACCCCTCAGGGCCACAACACTTTTTGGATATCCCACACTGGAAGGTGTCTCACAATCTGGCTCCACTGGTTCCAATAGAACTCCACTCCAACATCAGCGCACCTCAAGACACCCTTCCACACAATCGGACTCAGGCATGTATGAAGGAGCAAACAGAGAAGACCTCCATAGTGCAATACCATTTTATTAATCAAACGCCAAATGAAATGGACACTCACATGTATTCCTTCACAGTACAGCAGTTCCCATGTGCTATGGGTGTACTAGGGAATTCGGGTGTACCAAGATGGCGTCAAACAGGGACCAGAAGTGCGTCTCCGCTTCTACTGGAAATACGTCACCGCGCACGCGCTCTGCGTGTTACACCACGGTCATCACGTGGCTTCCTTAGGATTTCCACTGTTTATAGTATATTCTGTTCTCTCTCTGAGAAACTTCAGCAGGGGGCGCATTGCCAGTTTATTCTTCAGTTTTATAGACAATAGATCTTGAAACAGTAAAACTGTATTTTCATTAACCACTTGACCTTCGGAAGAGCGCTGCATTACTTTAACTGACAAATACGCGGTCATTTCACGCTGTACATAATGAAACTGATATATTTTTATGTAAGAAAAAGGGCGCAGCGCTAAGGGCAACAAGATAATTTAAATATACACAGATAAGCATATAAATAATAGACAACATACAAAATGAATTAAGTGACTATCATGTGTCAAAAAAAGTGCCAAAAAGTCTCTAGAAATAGCAGGGTGCTGATCAAAAACGTGCGTCTTCTGGTGATCAAATGTATGAATTACACACTCACCAGATGCATAATTCAAATATGCATGTAGAAAATAGTAATCCTCTGCAGATATCAAGGTGAGGTCATCTTAAGGGTAGATAAGGCGTCTCAGGGTCACCATCTGGGCACATCTGTCCGTCCAGGCTCCCCTATGGATCATGTGCTTATAGGCTATAAACACCTCTCAGCTGCCTTCCCTGGTGGCTCTGCGGGTGGTGGACTCGACAAGGGTCCCAAGAAAGAAAGCCAGGATGGTGTGATATCGTTTTAAATGTGAATTTATTGATCCAAAATAAGACAAATGTAAGCAAACAAATACAACTGACCATGAGTAGTATTTAAAGATGGCCGCCGACCCATGCAGCAGCGTGATGTCTGGGGTGTGCTGCTCTTACCCTTACGCGTTTCGTGCTAAATGCAAGTATTCATAGGGAGTGTGTCAGCTTTCTTTTGGTGGCATTTTATCACTTCTGCATTTTTTGCTTTTTGCGTTATAAACAGCAACAAAAAAAATGAATTTCTTCATAAATTTGTTTTGGTAAAAAAAATCCCAATAAGCGTATAGTGATTAGATTGTACAAAAGTTATAGCGTCTACAAACTATGGACACATACTGGAAATTTTTTTAATTTAATTTTTTTAATACTAGTAACGGCAGCGATCAGCAACTTATAGCGGGACTGCAATATTTCAGTGGACATTTCTACACTAACTGACACTTTGTGGGAATCAGTGACACTAATACAGTGATCAGTGCTAAAAATATGCACACACACTGTACAAATGACACTGACTGGAAAGGTGTTAAACATCTAGGGTGATCAATGGGTTAACTGTGTGCCTAGCTAAGTGCTTGGTGTACACAAGGTGGTCCTTTTATTAGGGGAAGTGAAGGATCATGTTCCCAGCTTTGCAGGGACACATGATCTTTCACTCCCCCCCTGTCAGAACAGAGCTCTGTCTTGTTTACATATGCAGAGCTCTGTTCTATATCCTGCCTGACGATCGGGACATCCGTTCACCAATACTCGCAGATCGGCTTCTGCTGTGAATGTTCACAGCAGAAGTGATCCCTCAGCGGCACACTGAGCCCATATGGCGGAAGTACAAAATCAAGTATATATACACGATTTTACACAGGAGGACCGCCCTGTACCAGTACAACTGCTATAGGGCGGACCTTAACCACTTGCCCCCCTGAGGATTTACCCTCCTTAATGACCACGCCTCTTTTTGCTACTCAGCGCTGCACTAATTCAACTGATAATTGCGCGGTCATGCAATGCTGCACCCAAACAAAATTTACGTCCTGTTTTTCACACAAATAGAGCTTTCTTTCGGTGGTATTTGATCACCTGTGCGCTTTTTATTTTTCACGCTATAAACAAAAAAAAGAAAAATTTTGAAGAAAAACGATATTTTTTACTTTCAGCTATAAAAAATATATAGTAAACTCAAAGTTGGTTATAAATTTAGGCCAAAATGTATTCTGCTCCATGTTTTTGGTAAAAAAAATCCCAATAAGTGTATATTGATTGCTTTGTGTGAAGTTATAGCGTCTACAAACTATGGTATAGATACTGCAATTTACGCCATTTGTTTGCTATACAGCGCTGCACTAGTTTAACGGACAATTGCGCGGTCATGCAATACGGTACATAAATGAAATTTACATCCTTTTTTTCCCACAAATTGAGCTTTCTTTCGGTGGTATTTGATCGCCTGTGCGGTTTTTATTTTTTGCGCTATAAAAAAAAAGGCTGACAATTTTGAGGAAAAAAAACAATATTTTGGACTTTTGGCTATAAAACATGTCCAGTAAAAAAAATTTAAAAATCAAATTTCGTCATAAATTTCTGCCAAAATGCATTCTGCGACATGTCTTTGCTAAAAAAAACCCTCCAAAACGTGTAAATTAATTGGTTTACGTGAACGTTATAGCGTTTACAAATGGCGGGAAAGATACTGGGATTTTTAGGGGTTTTTTTTATACTAATAATGGCGGCGATCAGCGACTTATGGCAGGACTGCGGGACTGCGGTGGACATTCTGACACTGGGGGGGGGAACTGACTTTGGGTCACTGACATCCCCAGTGACACCAATACAGTGATCAGTGCAAAAAAAAACACTGACACTGTACTAATGGCACTGGGGAGGAAGGGGTTAACTTTATTATTCAGTGAAATGCTTAACTGTGTGAGGGGAGTGTTTTACTAGGGGGCGGGGTGTGTACTGCAGGGAACACCGCTGATCGGGAGAGATTAACTCTTCTGTCCCGATCAGCCTGTCAGGAGCTGACAGGGAACTGACAGAGAGCAGAGCTACTGCAGCCCTGCTCTCTGTCAGTGATTGCCGCTAATCGCTGGGACACAGCCGGTAACGATTGGCTGTGACCCGGCGACTGACATCCGCGGCTGTGATCGGCGGGACAGGTAGGGCGGTGGCGCGTAATGACTAGAGATAAGAGAATCAAATTGCAGGGTTTGGTTTGAGATATACCAGACTGGTCGGTATCTTTGGATAATTCATGTACTGCTAGCCATACCATCCAAACTGGCAATATTTGGGATCAAACAGATAAAATTGCTTTCTGATGTACAGGATATCAGCCAGTCATGGTGTATGTATAGTATTCTTATACCAAGAGGGTAAGAAGATAAACATTCCCTTCTCACCATTCATATTTTATTTTTAAAAACTTGAAAAAACATTGATTTGTTTTTTTTTTATGTATTCCATCTCCTGCTAGGTTTTGTCTTCACTGGAAAACACTATCTAGGGTTACATTTTGAAAAGAAAAAGCTCCCATTTTTCTTTTTGAATGAATTGAATAATTAAAAATGGCAGCGTGGGAACTAGAGTGTGGGAACCTCTTGTAATCTCTATGAACTCAAGTCCTTGAGTGTGTAATTCCAGAGTGAAGACACGGAACATTCCGGTGCCCAGAAAATACAGACCCCTGTAATGAAGATAATGCTGATCGAGGAAAATCATAATAATAAAAATTAACATAATAGCCAAACATCGATACATACTAAACTGCTGTATTTATTTAATTGTTATTTTATTATTTTTCTTTAATTTATCCAAAGAACTTCCACAAAATACATTTAAAAACACTTTAAATGTTTGCTTTGGAGCCCGCACTTATTTAAATTGCACATATTACATTAACCCAAATTGTCCAGCATATGCAAACTCCCAACTTTCTGTTACATAGTTAGTCTGGCTGAAAAGACAAAAGTCCATCCAGTTCAACCAAAAAAAACCAATCTATATAATCCTATACCCACAGTTGATCCAGAGGAAGGCAAAAAAACCAGCAAAGCACGATCCAATTTGCTCCAGCAGGGGAAAAGAATCCTTGATCCCCCGAGAGGCAATCGGATATTCCCTGGATCAACTTTACCTATAAATGTTATATCCAATTATATTCTGTGTATCTAAGAAAGAATCCAGGACTTTTGTAAAGCAATCCACGGAGCTTGTTAGAGCCAACTCTTGAGAGAGTCTATTCCACATTTTCACAGCTCTTACTGGGAAGAAACCTTTCCATATTTGGAGATTACATTTCTTTTCCTCCAGACGTAAAGAGCGCTCCCTTGTCCTCTGTGATGACCTCAGGGGGAATAACTATACCAAGGTCACTATATAAACCACTGATGTATTATACATGGAGACCATATCCCCCCTTATGTATTATACATGGAGATCATATCCCCCCCCTTATGTATTATACATGGAGATCATATCCCCCCCCCCCTTATGTATTATACATGGAGATCATATTCCCCCTTATGTATTATACATGGAGATCATATCCCCCCTTATGTATTATACATGGAGATCATATCCCCCCTTATGTATTATACATGGAGATCATATTCCCCCTTATGTATTATACATGGAGATCATATCCCCCCTTATGTATTATACATGGAGACCATATCCCCCCTTATGTATTATACATGGAGATCATATCCCCCCCTTATGTATTATACATGGAGATCATATTCCCCCTTATGTATTATACATGGAGATCATATCCCCCCTTATGTATTATACATGGAGATCATATCCCCCCTTATGTATTATACATGGAGATCATATCCCCCCTTATGTATTATACATGGAGATCATATCCCCCCTTATGTATTATACATGGAGATCACATCCCCCCTTATGTATTATACATGGCGATCACATCCCCCCCTTATGTATTATACATGGAGATCATATCCCCCCTTATGTATTATACATGGAGATCATATTCCCCCTTATGTATTATACATGGAGATCATATTCCCCCTTATGTATTATACATGGAGATCATATCCCCCCTTATGTATTATACATGGAGATCATATCCCCCCTTATGTATTATAAATGGAGATCATATCCCCCTTATGTATTATACATGGAGATCATATCCCCCCCTTATGTATTATACATGGAGATCATATCCCCCCTTATGTATTATACATGGAGATCATATCCCCCCTTATGTATTATACATGGAGATCATATCCCCCCCTTATGTATTATACATGGAGATCATATCCCCCCCTTATGTATTATACATGGAGATCATATCCCCCCCTTATGTATTATACATGGAGATCATATCCCCCCCTTATGTATTATACATGGAGATCATATCCCCCCTTATGTATTATACATGGAGATCATATCACCCTTATGTATTATACATGGAGATCATATCCCCCCTTATGTATTATACATGGAGATCATATCCCCCCCTTATGTATTATACATGGAGATCATATCCCCCCTTATGTATTATACATGGAGATCATATCCCCCCTTATGTATTATACATGGAGATCATATCCCCCCCTTATGTATTATACATGGAGATCATATCCCCCCCTTATGTATTATACATGGAGATCATATCCCCCCTTATGTATTATACATGGAGATCATATCCCCCCTTATGTATTATACATGGAGATCATATCCCCCCCTTATGTATTATACATGGAGATCATATCCCCCCCTTATGTATTATACATGGAGATCATATCCCCCCTTATGTATTATACATGGAGATCATATCCCCCCTTATGTATTATACATGGAGATCATATCCCCCCTTATGTATTATACATGGAGATCATATCCCCCCCTTATGTATTATACATGGAGATCATATCCCCCCTTATGTATTATACATGGAGATCACATCCCCCCTTATGTATTATACATGGCGATCACATCCCCCCTTATGTATTATACATGGAGATCATATCCCCCCTTATGTATTATACATGGCGATCACATCCCCCCTTATGTATTATACATGGAGATCATATCCCCCCTTATGTATTATACATGGAGATCATATCCCCCCTTATGTATTATACATGGAGATCATATCCCCCCCTTATGTATTATACATGGAGATCATATCCCCCCTTATGTATTATACATGGAGATCATATCCCCCTTATGTATTATACATGGAGATCATATCCCCCCTTATGTATTATACATGGAGATCACATCCCCCCTTATGTATTATACATGGCGATCACATCCCCCCCTTATGTATTATACATGGAGATCATATCCCCCCTTATGTATTATACATGGTGATCACATCCCCCCTTATGTATTATACATGGAGATCATATCCCCCCTTATGTATTATACATGGAGATCATATCCCCCCTTATGTATTATACATGGAGATCATATCCCCCTTATGTATTATACATGGAGATCATATCCCCCCTTATGTATTATACATGGAGATCACATCCCCCCCTTATGTATTATACATGGAGATCATATCCCCCCTTATGTATTATACATGGAGATCATATCCCCCCCTTATATATTATACATGGAGATCATATCCCCACTTATGTATTATACATGGAGATCATATCCCCCCCCTTATGTATTATACATGGAGATCATATCCCCCCCTTATGTATTATACATGGAGATCATATCCCCCCCTTATGTATTATACATGGAGATCATATCCCCCCCTTATGTATTATACATGGAGATCATATCCCCCCTTATGTATTATACATGGAGATCATATCCCCCTTATGTATTATACATGGAGATCATATCCCCCCTTATGTATTATACATGGAGATCATATCCCCCCCTTATGTATTATACATGGAGATCTCATCCCCCCTTATGTATTATACATGGAGATCATATCCCCCCTTATGTATTATACATGGAGATCATATCCCCCCTTATGTATTATACATGGAGATCATATCCCCCCCTTATGTATTATACATGGAGATCATATCCCCCCTTATGTATTATACATGGAGATCATATCCCCCCTTATGTATTATACATGGAGATCATATCCCCCCTTATGTATTATACATGGAGATCATATGCCCCCTTATATCCCCCCTTATGTATTATACATGGAGATCATATCCCCCCTTATGTATTGTACATGGAGATCATATCCCCCCTTATGTATTATACATGGAGATCATATCCCCCCTTATGTATTATACATGGAGATCATATCCCCCCTTATGTATTATACATGGAGATCATATCCCCCCTTATGTATTATACATGGAGATCATACCCCCCCTTATGTATTATACATGGAGATCATATCCCCCCTTATGTATTATACATGGAGATCATATCCCCCCTTATGTATTATACATGGAGATCATATCCCCCCTTATGTATTATACATGGAGATCATATGCCCCCTTATGTATTATACATGGTGATCACATCCCCCCTTATGTATTATACATGGAGATCATATCCCCCCCTTATGTATTATACATGGAAATCATATCCCCCCCCCTTATGTATTATACATGGAGATCATATTCCCCCTTATGTATTATACATGGAGATCATATCCCCCCTTATGTATTATACATGGAGACCATATCCCCCCTTATGTATTATACATGGAGATCATATCCCCCCCCTTATGTATTATACATGGAGATCATATTCCCCCTTATGTATTATACATGGAGATCATATCCCCCCTTATGTATTATACATGGAGATCATATCCCCCCCTTATGTATTATACATGGAGATCATATTCCCCCTTATGTATTATACATGGAGATCATATCCCCCCTTATGTATTATACATGGAGATCATATCCCCCCTTATGTATTATACATGGAGATCATATCCCCCCTTATGTATTATACATGGAGATCATATCCCCCCCCTTATGTATTATACATGGAGATCATATCCCCCCCTTATGTATTATACATGGAGATCATATCCCCCCCTTATGTATTATACATGGAGATCATATCCCCCCCTTATGTATTATACATGGAGATCATATCCCCCCTTATGTATTATACATGGAGATCATATCCCCCTTATGTATTATACATGGAGATCATATCCCCCCTTATGTATTATACATGGAGATCATATCCCCCCCTTATGTATTATACATGGAGATCTCATCCCCCCTTATGTATTATACATGGAGATCATATCCCCCCTTATGTATTATACATGGAGATCATATCCCCCCTTATGTATTATACATGGAGATCATATCCCCCCCTTATGTATTATACATGGAGATCATATCCCCCCTTATGTATTATACATGGAGATCATATCCCCCCTTATGTATTATACATGGAGATCATATCCCCCCTTATGTATTATACATGGAGATCATATGCCCCCTTATATCCCCCCTTATGTATTATACATGGAGATCATATCCCCCCTTATGTATTGTACATGGAGATCATATCCCCCCTTATGTATTATACATGGAGATCATATCCCCCCTTATGTATTATACATGGAGATCATATCCCCCCTTATGTATTATACATGGAGATCATATCCCCCTTATGTATTATACATGGAGATCATATCCCCCCTTATGTATTATACATGGAGATCATATCCCCCCTTATGTATTATACATGGAGATCATATGCCCCCTTATGTATTATACATGGTGATCACATCCCCCCTTATGTATTATACATGGAGATCATATCCCCCCCTTATGTATTATACATGGAAATCATATCCCCCCCCCCTTATGTATTATACATGGAGATCATATTCCCCCTTATGTATTATACATGGAGATCATATCCCCCCTTATGTATTATACATGGAGACCATATCCCCCCTTATGTATTATACATGGAGATCATATCCCCCCCCTTATGTATTATACATGGAGATCATATTCCCCCTTATGTATTATACATGGAGATCATATCCCCCCCTTATGTATTATACATGGAGATCATATCCCCCCCCCCTTATGTATTATACATGGAGATCATATCCCCCCTTATGTATTATACATGGAGATCATATCCCCCCTTATGTATTATACATGGTGATCACATCCCCCCTTATGTATTATACATGGAGATCATATCCCCCCTTATGTATTATACATGGAGATCATATCCCCCCTTATGTATTATACATGGTGATCATATCCCCCCCTTATGTATTATACATGGTGATCATATCCCCCCTTATGTATTATACATGGAGATAATATCCCCCCTTATGTATTGTACATGGAGATCATATCCCCCCTTATGTATTATACATGGAGATCATATCCCCCCTTATGTATTATACATGGAGATCATATCCCCCCCTTATGTATTATACATGGAGATCATATCCCCCCTTATGTATTATACATGGAGATCATATCCCCCTTATGTATTATACATGGAGATCATATCCCCCCCTTATGTATTATACATGGAGATCATATCCCCCCTTATGTATTATACATGGAGATCATATCCCCCCTTATGTATTATACATGGAGATCATATCCCCCCTTATGTATTATACATGGAGATCATATCCCCCCCCCTTATGTATTATACATGGAGATCATATCCCCCCTTCATCTCATCTTCTCTGTTAATATCCATTGCACAACCGTTTCCTTATGTGATAATGGGTAATAAATCTCAAGCCCTGTTAATGAGCTGTGTTAGCAACTGAGTATGAGAGTGTGATTAGTAAGACCCACAGCTATACACACCTAAAACAGCACTACATAACGTTATAAAATATAAGCACCCCTAAATATATATATATAAATCATTGTTGGTCAAATGAATATTATTATTATTATACAGTATTTATATAGCGCTAAAAGGTTTGCTCAGCGCTGTACATTATAGTGGGGGACAGAACACGAGACAAGACAGTAACAAAACGATACACAAGGGGATCGAGGGCCCTGCTCTTTCGAGCTTACAATCTAGGAGGGAGGGGATAGTGGTACAGGAGGAAGTGGCTGTGGGGGATGGAGTGGTGGGAGGAAATCGGCTGTTAGGTGAGGTTGGGGTAGGCTTCCCTGAAGAGATGGGTTTTCAGGGTGCGCCTAAAGGTGAGAAGGGTAGGTGACAGTCTGATGGATTGGGGTAGTGAGTTCCAGAGGATGGGGGAAGTCCTGGAGAAGTCCTGCAGTCGGGCGTGGGAGGTGGAGGCCAGGGAGCTAGAAAGTAGGAGGTCTTGTGAGGAGCGAAGAGTACGGGTTGGGTGGTATTTGGGTATCAGGTCGGTGAGGTAGTTTGGGGCAGTGTTATGAATGGCTTTGTATGTCTGTGTTAGTAGTTTGAATTTAATGCGTTGGGCAATTGGGAGTGGAGGGAGTGACAGAGGGGGGTGGAGGACACTGAGTGGAGGCCAGTGGAGGGAATGACAGAGGGGGGTGGAGGACACTGAGTGGAGGCCAGTGGAGGGAATGACAGAGGGGGGTGGCAGAAGCGGAGCGGTTGGTAAGGTGCATGAGTCTGGCCGCTGAGTTCAGGATAGACTGAAGCGGGGACAGTCTGTGATGAGGTAGGCCGGTGAGGAGGGAGTTGCAGTAGTCCAGACGTGAGATAATAAGGGAGTGAATGAGTTGTTTAGTAGTGTCTGGGGTTAGGAACAAACGTATTTTGGAGATGTTGCGGAGGTGGAGCCTGCATGAGTTTGCCAACGATTGGACATGGAGTTGGAAGGACAGGTTTGAGTCTAGAGTGACACCTAGGACTTTGGCTTGTGGGGTGGGACTGATGGTGGTGTTGTTGGTCGTGATGGAGATGAATATAATCACTCCTACATGTAACATGTGCAAACATTAAAGTGTCTATCAGTGCAAATTTAATTCATACTGCACATCAGGGTTTCTCAACCAGGATTCCATGGAACACTAGGGTTCCTTCAGAGGTTGCCAGAGGTTCTTTGATCAATGAGCAATTTCTGCCTCTCAGATAAGTTCCCACTGACACCATTGATCTTTTTTAGCTATCCGTAAGGGGGGAATTCTTTCCAATGCCTACCGTGGTAAGGAACATTCTTTCCACTGTCCATCCCACTAATGTATCATGAACTGTAGATATAGTCATTTTTAACAGGGGTCCCCTAAGACTGGAAAGTTATTTCAAGTGTCCCTTTTTATTGAAAAGGTTAAGAAAGGCTGCTGTAGATCTACAATGATTTAACATAAAAAAACACATACCACGATAAAGAATGTGCAAAATGATCAAATAATGTGCAAAATGATCAAATTCCCTTAAATCATGTGCAACGTGAAAACCAGGAAGATCACAATAGTGCAATAAATCCACTCCAAAGTGACATGAAAGAAACTCGGTCCTTTGTGCTGTTCAGACGACCTCTTCATAAACCACTCCAATCAGTGACCCACTCACCTTATAAGATTGACCACCTAAATAAATAAGTTGGTCAAACAGTACTTGTTCTTTATAAAAAAAAATCAGTCAGGTAACTTACAAAATATAATTTATTAAAAGTATATAAAGGAAATAAAAACTTACTAACGTGGTGTAGTGCCTATTCCCAGCACTTGGGATCAAACACTCAAACTTGATGTGAGGAAAGCTTCTCTTCCAAAACAATCATGTGAGAGGCCTCTATGGTATGTCATCACAC
Source organism: Staurois parvus (assembly GCF_062004578.1). Lineage (NCBI taxonomy): Eukaryota > Metazoa > Chordata > Amphibia > Anura > Ranidae > Staurois > Staurois parvus. Next base: position 2,858,374 of record NW_028318055.1, on the reverse strand, counting down.
AGTTGTGGCCCTGCACAGACCTCATCCAGAATAGACATATTATACTACAATAATTAAACCATAATACAAAAATCAAAAATTGCTCTTGGAGGTAGTAGGGGACAGGGGCGGACTGACCATTTGGAAACTCAGGCACTGCCCGAGGGCCCGGGGCCAGTAGGGGGCCCCATGAGATGCCCCTGGTACCTTTTTCATAGGCTTTTTTGAGTTTGGGCAAGGACACAAGGGCCCCATGATCCTATATTGCCTGGGGGCCCCATGAGTTGTCAGTCCGCCCCTGGTTGTCACTAGAACAGGAATAAAGAGGACGTCTTCCAGTGAGGACATATGTTGCAGTGACATCTATCTGGAAGTCCTTGTCTTTGGAGAAATTTCCTCTGAATTCCCGATGTATATGTGGAACTGGAAGAAAAGGGAATCTCCTTGTTGGGATATAGACAGAAAAAAACTAACAGGTTGTAATACTTTCCTAATCAATCAAAAAAGTACATTTAGATATATTTTATGAAGAACATATCATCTCACTGCATCAGACATATATCAGTGTGGTACACACAGGGTGATCAGGGAAAGGCTATGCTTTTTTCTATGTTATTCCAATGCCAGAGGGACATGTGAATTTTGATTTTTTTTTCACAATTCTCTTATGACAAGTTTAAATAGGAAATTCTACACACTGTAACAGAAAGTCTATGTTTACTTTTATATGTCTAAAAAAAATCAGCTCAAATATAAATGCAAGTTCATGCCAAAATCTTAAACATGACAATGAAAAATAATCAGGTAGAGCATGCAGAATTTACAGTATATATAGTAGGGGACAGGGGCGGACTGACCATTTGGAAACTCGGGCACTGCCCGAGGGCCCGGGGTCAGTAGGGGGCCCCATGAGATGCCACTGGTACCTTTTTCATAGGCTTTTTTGAGTTTGGGCAAGGACACAGGGGCCCCATGATCCCCTATTGCCCGGGGGCTCCATGAGTTGTCAGTCCGCCCCTGGTAGGGGAGTAGGTTGTCAATATTTTCAACACTAAAAAAACACCTTACATAAAAATTCAAAGCAACCTAATCTATCTAAACTATATAAACACTGACAAATCAACACAAATGAGTTCTTCATCTGTACATATATCCAAGGTACTCACTTATTTCCCTCTGGAATGGCAGGGACAAGACATGTTCAAATAACATACAAACTAATGTGATTATTATTATTATACAGGATTTATATAGCGCCAACAGTTTGCTCAGCGCTTTACAATATAATAATATATAGGTATATAGGTAAGCTGAATACCCTATGACTAGGAGCATTGGCTCGAAACGCGTCAGTGTTGAGCTACAGCTGTCTGACGCTATACCGCCGGCACCACGAGGGGTCCCGGCGGCCACTTTGAACCTGGTCAGTATTTATCTTTTTTCCTGTTATGCTCACTTGCCTATACTTTGGAATACATATCCTTGACATATTGCACTACTGGCCTCCTCTGTGTTTTTTTGAGCTCCTGTGGGAGCTGGCTACATCCACAGAGCAACCATCCCTAAATGTGATTCTCGAGTGCAAGGCAGTGAAGGATACATGACCAGATCTGACCAGACCCATGTGAGGATATCTGATGTTCTTGTCATACTTCATAAATGCGCATAAAGATTACGTATCTGGTGAGTGCGCAGTCTATATCCTATTTGTTCACCTCATCCACAATTTTTGCCATTGGACGTCAGAAGACCATCTGAGATCTCGCTCACATTATCACCTTGGACTCACTTTGCTTGATATAGTGTATTCTCTTCACGATACTAGCCACATATTCTAGTGGCATATATATATCTGAACCAAATGCGATATCTCCTGCGCTCCGGGACCCAGACCGGTGGTGAGTAGATGGAATCAAACTCCAAAAATGAAGGAACCACCGGAATAGACAAGGTCGTGCAGCTCCACACCAAGGCTGGGGAAGCCCAAACAGAACTGTGAAGAAGAACAACAAAAAGAAGCGCACCAACCTTGCGCATTACCTCAGTAACCAAAATTTATTTAGTAAAAGAATGGTACTCACAAACAGCGAATAAAAACAGGCATGTAAGTCCTCAAAGGGACTTTAAAGGCAAGATGCCAATGCGAATCCCATCATGGAGGAAGCCACTCAGTACATCTGACGCGTTTCGAAGGACATGCCTTCTCTGAGCTCTGAGGAAGAAGGCATGTCCTTCGAAACGCGTAAATTAAATACATTTTGGTTACTGAGGTAATGCGCAAGGTTGGTGCGCTTCTTTTTGTTGTTCTTCTTCACATATATATATCTGCACAGTGTCACTTTATTGTATTTATGAAATCGTTTTATCTATTTATCACTCTTTTGAAATTTTGCTAGCGCTGCACCCTTTTTTATACCACTATCTAAACTATATAAACACTGACAAATCAACGTAAATGAGTTCATCTGTACATATATCCAAGGTACTCACTTATTTCCCTCTGGAATGGCAGGGAGAAGACATGTTCAAACAACATACAAACTGATGTGATTATTATTATTATACAGGATTTATATGGCGCCAACAGTTTGCTCAGCGCTTTACAATATAATAATATACAATATAAGGCGGCAAGCATACCCAATATCCCTTATATAGCAATATTTTTAAAATGTAGCAGAGATTAAAATACAGTACAGTATATGTTCCCTGACATTCCTTAGGTAAAATGGGTAACTTGGACAAGAACATAAATAAATCAATTATAACACAAATATGCTAATAATAGTAAAGTAAACTGAAAGTGCAGCAGGACCGTTCCCTACAGCGTGTTGCCGTACTCTATCGATGGGATCTCAGCAGTCAAAGAGGGAATGCAAATAAACATACATCAAGAAACACATTGGTACACGCAGTCTCGTATCCTCTGCATATTGAATGTGCCTAATATTATTTATTATTGATCAGTTTAATATTTTGACTCATTATTTATCTCCCAATAACAGCTAAGGGTTCTTTTGATCTGTAGGTCCTAAAAACGTTGTCTTTGCAGGAGTAGTTTGCCAAGCATGCACCTATTTTGGTGCTCTGGTATCGCTCCAATTATTGATAAACTGATGTTCATTGAAATTTCTTGGGCTGCTTAAGGGGGATATCTTGTGAGTCCTAATGAAGGGTGTGTGCGAGACCAGTGTGAGAAAGCCGTGTGCTCACCCTATCTAATTACTTGGATGTGCATGTCTGAGTGTAGGGATTGCTAATACTGTAGCATTCACAGGGGCGGACTGACCATTGGGGAACTCAGGCACTGCCCGAGGGCCCGGGGTCTGTAGGGGGCCCCATGAGATGCCACTGGTACCTTTTTCATAGGCTTTTTTGAGTTTGGGCAAGGACACAGGGGCCCCATGATCCCCTATTGCCCGGGGGCCCCATGAGTTGTCAGTCCGCCCCTGATTGTACCCAATAGATTGTTGTGCGACTTGGGTACAGCAAGGTCTGTTTGCTAAGTTATTGTTGTGCACGCCACTCCTGACAGTTTCCTGGTGACAGGACAGGGCCCGGGGTCTGTAGGGGGCCCCATGAGATGCCCCTGGTACTTTTCATAGGCTTTTTTGGGTGTGGTTTGAGTGTGGGCAAGGACACAGGGACCCCATGATCCCCTATTGCCCGGGGGCCCCATGAGTTGTCAATCCGCCCCTGAGCATTCATTACCTTCCCAGCCCTGCATTCTGGCCAATTTATGTACATATCCCCTTTGCATGCTAGCTAGCTGTGGGGACTATCAGAAACTATATGTATTGCTATTGATCTTTCATGTCCATGGTAATAGGTAGAGCAAAAGCACACTATATAAAGTTACAATGGTCTTCTGTGTCCATACTATGGATTTTACTAGACAAACTCTTGTAATCGGTTGTTAACCACTTGCCCTCCTGAGGATTTACCCCCTTAATGACCACGCCTCTTTTTGCTACTCGGCGCTGCACTAATTCAACTGATAATTGCGCGGTCATGCAATGCTGCTTTCAAACGAAATTTACGCCCTTTTTTTCACACAAATAGAGGTTTCTTTCGGTGGTATTTGATCACCTGTTCGCTTTTTTATTTTTCACGCTATAAACAAAAGAAGACCAAAATTTTGGAGAAAAACAATATTTTTTACTTTCAGGTATAAAAAATATATAGTAAACTCAAAGTTGGTTATAAATTTAGGCCAAAATGTATTCTGCTCCATGTTTTTGGTAAAAAAAATCCCAATAAGTGTATATTGATTGCTTTGTGTGGAAGTTATAGCTTCTACAAACTATGGTATAGATACTGCAATTTACGCCATTTTTTTGCTATACAGCGTTTTAACAGACAATTGCGCGGTCATGCAATACTGTACATAAATGAAATTTACATCCTTTTTTTCCCCATAAATTGAGCTTTCTTTCGGTGGTATTTGATCGCCTGTGCGTTTTTTATTTTTTGCGCTATAAAAAAAAAGGCCGACAATTTTGAGGAAAAAAATATATATTTGGACTTTTTGCTATAAAACATGTCCAGGAAAAAAAATTTAAAAATCAAAATTAGTCATAAATTTCTGCCAAAATGCATTCTGCGACATGTCTTTGCTAAAAAAAAACCCAATACGTGTAAATTAATTGGTTTACGTGAAAGTTATAGCGTTTACAAATGGCGGGAAAGATACTGGGATTTTTAATTTCTTTTTTTTACTAATAATGGCGGCAATCAGTGACTTATGGCGGCGATCAGTGATTTATGGCGGGACTGCGGCGGACATTCTGACACTGGAGGGGAACTGACTTGGGGTCACTGACATCCCCAGTGATACCAATTCAGTGATCAGTGCAAAAAAAAAAACCACTGACACTGTACTAATGGCACTGGGGAGGAAGGGGTTAACTTTATTAATCAGGGAAAGGGTTAACTGTGTGAGGGGGAGTGTTTTACTAGGGGGCGGGGGTGTGTGCTGCACGGGGGACACCATTGATCGGGACAGAAACTCTTCTGTCCCGATCAGCTTGTCAGGAGCTGTCAGGGAACTGACAGAAAGCACAGCTACTGCAGCCCTGCTGTCTGTCAGTGCTTGCCGCCGATCGCCGGGACATAGCCGGTAACGACCGGCTGTGAAACGGCGACTGACATCGCCGGCTGTGATCGGCGGGACAGGTAAGGCGGCGCGCCTCGCGTGCACCCCCTACCTGTTTTAAAAACACACGTTTAAAACGTGGTTTTGCCCAGCCGTGCCGCCGTATTCCTACAGTGGCTGGGCGGCATGTGGTTAATATGGCTCATTGATATGGCTTGAGATTTATTACCAATTATAAAACAAGGGAATGGTTGTGAAAACAGATATTAAAGTGGGTGTAAACCCTAACATATACCCACTGAAGTGACTAGTCTCAGGTGATACACTAAGATGAAGCAAATCCTTTTACATAAGTTGTACCTGTATATCTGCAGTAATCTCTTCACTACAGCTATTCAAAGTACACAGATTAAATGCTTTTTCTCAGCTCCAGCAGCAGGAGGTGGTGATCTGATGTCACCTACGGGACAGCATAGCTCAGTTCTCTGAGTGAAACCTGAGAGAGTGAAGGGAATGGACACATCCTCCTCTATAAATAGGGAAACATATACATCTGAGGCTGTCAATTACCTTCTGTATGCTATAGGGGGGAGAGGGGCCATCGCCCATGATTCTGTCATGTTGATGTAACCTATCAGACGTGATTCATGCAGATAGCAGAGGGAGGAGATATCAGATAGGAACCACACTGAGTGCTTTTGGATTGAGGCTACTACACACTATAAAAGGATATGCTTTGTTAATTTGTTATTTCCGAGGTTTACACTTTAAAGGATAGTTTCACCTTTGAAACATGTCACATGCTGTGCACAGCCATCCAGAGCAGTGTGCCCGAGCCGACAGGGAGGAGCACTGTTAGTAAACAAAGCAGATCTCCTCGGTAAATACAAAATCACATATATACTGTATATGTGATTTTGCACACCCTTGCCACCCTGTAGCAGTATATCTGCTATAGGGCGGTCAGGATGTGGTTAAAATACTTGTCCCCCCAGCAGGCAAACTAAAACTTTCATACGATGCCTGGTAGGAGAGAGGGCACAAAGTAAAAGTTTTAGTTTGCCTGCTGTTCAGTAAGCTGCTGGGAGAGCACACTGAGGCTCAGCGGGCCGGTGAGCTTACCCCACTGCCAGAACGGATCTGAGGATGCAGCGGAAGGCGGAGTGGTGGGCAGATCCCAGGTGCATGCATGGAAGGGACAGGATCCCAGTGTCAGGCAAGCTCCAGAATGGTGGCATGTGCCCGGGCATCTAGGATGGAGGAGGAGTTTCCCCGCTCTATTCTGCAGCTGACACTGACACTTGTGATCCTGGTAGAGATCTTCTCCTAACTGCCTGATAAACGGCTAATCATCCTGGCTCCAAGAAGAGGAGATGCAGGACTGGGGAGAGCTGGGGGGATTGGTAAATCTAAGGTGTGTGTGATGGGGGGTATTTGGGGGGTGATCAGAATGAAGGGATCTGGGGGTGTGATCAGAGGGGCAAGTGTGGTGAGGTTGGTGGTATGTGGGGGGAGGGGTCAGATCAGGTTGGAAGTGTGTGGGAGTGTGTGATCAGGTTGTCGGTATATGGGGGCTGTTTTCAGGTTGGCAATATGTGAGGGTGTGTGATCAGGTTGGCGGTATGTGGGAAGGGGTGCGATCAGGTTGGGAGTATGTGGGGGTGATCAGGTTGGCGGTATAATGGGGCGTGCGATCAAGTTGGATGTTTTTATGGGGGTGCAATCAGGTTGGCGATATGTGGGGGGGTGTATCAGGTTGGCAGTATAATGGGGGGGTGCGAGCAGGTTGGCGGTATGTGTGTGTGTGGGGGGGTAATCAGGTTGGCGGCATGTGGGGGTGTGTGATCAGGTTGACGGTATGTGGGGGGGGTGATCAGGTTGGCGGTATGGGGGGGGGGGTTAAGGTTGGCGGTATGTGGGTGTGTGTGATCAGGTTGGCGATATGTGGGGGGGGTGTGATCAGGTTGGCGGTGTGTGGGTGTGTGTGATCAGGTTGGCGGTATGTGGGGGGGGGGTGATCAGGTTGGAGGTATGTGGGGGGGGGGGGTGATCAGGTTGGCGGTATGTGGGGGGGTGATCAGGTTGGCGGTATGTGGGGGGTGATCAGGTTGGCGGTATGTGGGGGGGTGATCAGGTTGGCGGTATGTGGGGGGGTGATCAGGTTGGCGGTATGTGGGTGTGTGTGATCAGGTTGGCGGTATGTGGGGGGGGGTGATCAGGTTGGCGGTATGTGGGGGGGTGATCAGGTTGGCGGTATGTGGGGGGGGTGATCAGGTTGGCGGTATGTGGGTGTGTGTGATCAGGTTGGCGGTATGTGGGGGGGGGGTGATCAGGTTGGCGGTATGTGGGGGGGTGATCAGGTTGGCGGTATGTGGGTGTGTGTGATCAGGTTGGCGGTATGTGGGGGGGGGGGTGATCAGGTTGGCGGTATGTGGGGGGTGATCAGGTTGGCGGTATGTGGGGGGGTGATCAGGTTGGCGGTATGTGGGGGGGTGATCAGGTTGGCGGTATGTGGGTGTGTGTGATCAGGTTGGCGGTATGTGGGGGGGGGGTGATCAGGTTGGCGGTATGTGGGGGGGTGATCAGGTTGGCGGTATGTGGGGGGGTGATCAGGTTGGAGGTATGCGGGGGGGTGATCAGGTTGGCGGTATGTGGGGGGGTGGTCAGGTTGGCGGTATGTGGGGGAGGGGGATCAGGTTGGCGGTATGTGGAGGTGTGTGATCAGGTTGCCGATATATGGGGGGGTGATCAGAAGGGCATGCACTGGGGTGTATGTATGGGGTGGATTCCTCTGGGATACACTATAAGGTGTGTATATTGGGATGGAGAGTATCCAGGATCGGTGCCAACATAAATCCGCTTAGGTTGCTGCAGGGAGGGTTGCTTTACCCTTTATAATTTGGGGAGAACGCCTGATTTAGTGTTACCTCGGGCAGCACAACAACAACATACACCACTGCTAGGAGGCTGCTACACATGAAAGAAAAGTACCTTTCCATAAAATAGCAATTAGATAAATACAGCACTTTAATATTGATCAAGGTTTTGATATTATGTTTATTTTGTTTTTTATGATTATTATGATTTCCTTTGTTCAGGGTTATCTCTGGTTTTTTTTTTTTCTGGTTCTTATGATTTTGAGGAGTTTCTAGTTGAACAGAAAAGAGAGAACTCAGATGACCCATAAATGACAATTGATAAGAATTGGCAATAGATGGAAGCACAGTGGTCATTATTTTCGGTGTAAATTGGTTGTGGTCACTTTCTTTCACTGCTATACTCTGTCATCTTTATTCACACAGTCTCTGTAAATTGGGAAGTTTCACAGTTTAAGTGCGCCTCTAGGGTTTCCGCATGATACCACCATACCATTTATCAATCTATGATTGGATTTTTCTTTCACTGAGCGTACAGCAGTAGCTGAATTGGATTCATTTCACTTAAAAAAGGTTGTTTTAGGTCTGCCTGTCCTTGCAGTGTATTTTTGGAGGCGAATGGAATACCTGGATTCTTTTGTACTGTGGTGATATGGGGGTGAATATAAGGTGTTTAGTACGTAACCAGGGGCGGACTGACAACTCATGGGGCCCCCGGGCAATAGGGGATCATGGGGCCCCTGTGTCCTTGCCCAAACTCAAAAAAATCTATGAAAAAGGTACCAGGGGCATCTCATGGGGCCCCCTACTGATCCCGGGCCCTCGAGCAGTGCTCTAGTTTCCAAATGGTCAGTCCGCCCCTGTACGTAACAGTTGTCACACAGCTACTAGGGGCATGCTGCACACTAAAGGCAGCTTCAAGAACATACGGTATGATCAGCAACAAGCAAATTAGCACTTAAAGGGTAACTCCACTTTCATGGGAGAAATAACAAATAAAAAAATTATAATATAGCATATACAATTACTACACAAGCTGAATATTATTAAAATTTACCTTTTTATTTTCAGTCTGCAGTGCTGTAATTTTCTATAAAATTCTATGCAATATGGCAACCTTAACCTCCCTGGCGGTATGATTATTTAAGATTTTTGATGCTCAAAGCGGTACATTTTTTTGCATGGAAATATGTATTTTTTTTATTGTAGGCTGTAATTTTTAGGAATAACTCACTGAAATCTGTCCGAACAAGAGTCTAGTAAACATCCCGGGTAGGATAAAACTTGAAACACAAAATCATAAATTATAATTTAATAAATAATCATAAAAAATAATAATATAATAATAATAAATTTAATTCAATAATATAATCAAACCAAAAACACTGAAACTTGAAATAGAGCGCCAAGTTCGCACATCGCTGAGCAAAGTCGCAGAATCGTTTTCAGTGTCTGATGAGGAATTTCCCCCACGAATCATTATCACTCAATTCTGCAAGTGGTTCTGATTTACTATCGCTGTTCTCTAGCCGGTCTAAAAGCGATTTTGACCTAAAGGGACACTTTTTGGACGCCATGGACTTTTCTAAGTTTCCAGGCAGAAAGAACAGTCAAAATGCAGGCAGGGCGCCGGACAAAGCACTCGGGACAAAATGTATGTGAAATGGGTTGAAACAGCAATGTTTTACTATGTAATAATCGTTTTAAAAAAAAAAATGACTTTTTTTACATTTTCAAATTTGCCGCCGGTTCCGGCTCCCGTACGTCCCGACGTCACAGGGACCGGAAAACGGAAGCCGGATGCCATCATCGGCCGGAGGAGATGGCCGGAGACCAGGGGCGGACTGACCATCCGAGAACTCGGGCACTGCCCGAGGGCCCGGAGTCGGTAGTGGGCCCCATGAGATGCTCCTGCTATCTTTCATAGGCTTTTTTTGGTGTGGTTTGAGTGTGGGAGAGGACACAGGGGCCCCATGATCTCCTATTGCCCGGGGGCCCCATGAGTTGTCAGTCCACCCCTGCTGGGGACGCTGCAGGGGACGCATCGTGGGAGCGAAGGACAAGGTAAGCGCTGCAGTGAATCCCTGAGCAACGCCGCATGGTAAGCCCGAGTGTAGCTCGGGGGGGTTACCGCTTTTGGTACTGAAACTTTGCCCCGAGCTACACTCGGGAATACCGCCAGGGAGGTTACGGTGATTTGTACACTATTGGTATACTGGAAAACTCCAGAAAAGTCACTTACTGCTTATGTAATTGGCTCACTGATTTTCCCTGAAGTTTGCACTAAGAGGCAAGTCACATTTTATGCATCTCTGCAACAAAAACTTCATTTTTGGTGAGAGGCCCTCAAAGAGGTAACCACTTCTAAAGGGATGCAGACTCATTGGTTCACTGCAAGTGCATCACCCTGTTAATAATAAAATCACTCCCAGTCAGATGCACTCTGCACACAACAAGCAGCTCTTTCTTTAGAGCAGAAACAAGTAGAAATCTGCAACAAAGTTTGCCAAAATCGCTGCAATGTACATTTGATCACCCAGAGGGGATTTTCTTTTTTCAACAAAAATGGAGTTAGTTTAAGTACCTCAAACTTTAAAAAGGTCCTATCAACATAAAATAAAAACAAATATACCCCACAAAAATAAAACAAATTCCAGCTCTCTGACACAAAAATCCCAGTCAGACTTAATGGTAATGGAGAAGTCACGTGTTATCATGACGCAACATGTCAGACTAGAGCGTGGTGACGCAATTGCGCATGGACGGCAGCCATCTTTGGACTCCCTATGCAAGCACCCTGACTGGGGGTTATACAGTTCATGCCTGGTGGGTCTATGACCCGATTTTAATGTGTGAGTAGGTCTTTGGCATTTGTGTATGGTATAATAAACTTTACTCCATTACACTATTATTATTATTATTATACAGTATTTATAAAGCACCAATAGTTCGCTCAGCGCTGTACATTACAAAGGGGGACAGAACATGTGACAGAACAATACCAATACAATGCAAAACATGAGGGGATCGAGGGCCCTGCTCTTTGGAGCTTACAATCTAGGAGGGAGGTGATGGTGGCACAGGAGGAGATAGCTGTGGGGGATGGAGTGGTAGGAAGAGTGGAGGAGGTCGGCAAGTTAGCAGGGGGTGGGGTAGGCTTCCCTGAAGAGATGGGTTTTCAGGGTGCGCCTAAAGGAGAGGAGAGTAGGTGATAATCTGATGGGTTGGGGCAGGGAGTTGACACCCTGGAGAAGTCCTGGAGGCGGGCATGGGAGGGGGAGACCAGGGAACTAGAGAGAAGGAGGTCTTGTGAGGAGCGGAGTGTGTGTGTTCGGTGGTACTTGGATATTAGGTCAGTGATGTAGTTCGGGGCAGTATGGTGGATGGCTTTGTACGTCAGCGTTATGATTTTGAATTTAATCCGTTGCGCAATCGGAAGCCAGTGGAGGGATTGGCAGAGGGGGGTGGCGGAGATGGAGCAGTTGGAAAGGTGAATGAGTCTGGCAGCCGTATTCAGGATCAACTGAAGCGGGGATAGCCAGCGGCGAGGCAGGCCAGTAAGGAGGGAGTTGCAGTAGTCGAGTCGTGATATGATGAGGGAGTGGATGAGCTGTTTAGTGGTTTCTGGGGTTAGGAACGTGCGGATTTTGGCGATGTTGCGGAGGTGGAGTCTGCACGAGTTTGTTAAAGATTGGACTTGGGGCTGGAAGGATAGGTTGGAGTCCAGAATGACACCAAGTACTCTGGCCTGCAGGGTGGGTTTGATGGTGGCGTTGTTGGACATGATGGAGAAGTCAATGGGGGGTGGAGTCTGGGCTGGGGGGAAGACAAGAAACTCGGTTTTGGAGAGGTTCAGTTTAAGGTGGCTTTTTCTCTGCTTCCCTGTTTATGAGCCATTGGGAGAGTGGAGGAGTTTTGTAAAGGTGCCTTACCATTGTAATGGTTGATTAACCATGGGCTGTGTGGAAGCTGATCCTGCGAAGATCTAGAGAGTGAAATTCATCACACCTGGGACTAACTGGTGATCTGGTATGCCTTATGACTCCTTGAGGGTCAAAGAATGGAGGTAAGCGTGCACTCTAGACAGTGACAGATGGTCTGATGCACTTGAGCGCACATTTATTTTCACGGTCGAAGATTGATTCATCACAGTTATACTGTGGGACTTTGGGACTTTGTGCTAAATGATTTATGAATATTGTTCATTTATGATCATATGTATTTATATTTGATTAATATTTGTTTCACTTAAATCACCTACCACTTATATTTAGTCACATTCTTGATGGTATGTTTTTGGGCTACACAAGAGGTGCACCACTGTACACATATATTTATCAATATCATTTATGTATTCACCCATTTAATATCAAGTCCTTTATTTATATTTTTTATGTCTATTATCACATTGTATTAGCGCTACACCACTTTATCTACTACTGGTGTTTTTGGTAATCTTCCACGATTGCAAACCTGAAAGATAATTGGCTCTGTCCTGACAGGAAACACAATCAAACAAGCGGTTAAATATCCCCACCCACCCCCTCATCCTTTAGCTGAGATTAAGGTAGACAACTATTCACCAGTGCGCAAGGGGAACCATAAATCCCAACACAACTTGGAAGTAGGTCAGCATTCCCGGAAGATTCCCAGGTACACCATTACTTGTAAGTCTAACTAGGATTTTCTCCAAACATCTTTCAGATGACAAACGTGAGGAAAAACAAGTAATCCAAGCCTACTTTAGGGTGGGGCCCATAACTGTAAAGCTTTTCTACTGAATGCCAGCTCCTGCTGTGAAAGTACTTTCACTTTATAAAGTCTAGCAAAGGTATCTTGGCTGGACCATGTGCCTGCCTTGCAGACTTGCTCCACCGCAGATCCTGCCTTCTCCACCCAATATGCGGCTAACGACTTGGTGGAGTAGACCTTCAAATCTGAAGGAATTGGGGAACTTGTATTCTTGTGAGCTAGGGAGATGGTTTGCCTAATCCATCTCCCAATAGTTACCTTGGAAGCTTGCAACCCTTTCCTGGATCCACTGAACAGAGCTAACAAACTTCTAAATTCTTTAGTTCTATCTAAATAACTCGGTAGATACCTCCTGACATCCGAGCAGTAAAAACTATCTTCCTTTGGATTCTTAGGGTCATTACAGAAGGAAGTGAGGACTATTCTTGGCACCTATGAAACTGTGATGTCACTTTCGGTAAATAGAGAGGATCTGGTTTCAATATGACCCTATCCTGTAGGATGGTGAGGAAAGGTTCCTTGATGGATAGGATCTGAAAATTACGTATCCTACTGGCCGTAGTGATGGACAACATAAAATCCATTTTTTGAGCATAAAAAATGTTGAAATTAGTAAAGGCATAAAGTACCTAATTTAAATCCCTTGGAGGAAAACGTTTCACTTTAATGGGAGTGACTTTCTCCCTTGCTAACAGGAATTTTCAATCAAAATATACTGGTAAGGCTGCTACCTGTACTCCTAAGGTGTTGAGTGCCACATCCCCACTCCCTACACCACCTAGAAAACACTTCCCATATTTTTGCATACCTTTCCCTTGTAGCTACCTTTTTGATCAACAGAAGAGTATTGATCTCTTTAAGATCTGCCACCAAGTCGTCAACTGAAAAAAAAACAACCTAGGATGACATATAGAAAACTTAAGCAACAGATCCTCCCTGATTGACAGCCAGTGCAGTGGAAGAAAAGATAATGTTTTTAGTGTTGAGAACCACATTTCCTTTGGCCACCATGGGACAAACAGGATTAATCTGCATCCTGAATGGGTCAGCAGAGGAAAGGCTTAATCCAGACTACAATTCCAGTTCTGACCAAGGCATTGATGCCCTAGGACTTCACCTCCTATGCCAGAGATAAGAAGCACATTACCTTCTTGATTGTCTTGTCAGCAAACAAATCTCTTTCTGGGACCACATAAAGATACACTAACTGCATGAACACTTCGTTGGCTCCGACTTAAAAAATCTACTTCTACATTTAGAGATCTATTCACATGAACTGCAGAGATGAGAGGACTTGATCTTTTGCCCAATGTAAAATCTCCTGTGAGAGCCTTAGAAGTTCTAGAAATCTGGTGCTCCCAAGGTGTTTTAAATACACCATCAAGATTGCTTTGCTGGAGAGGATCTGTACCTCCCGATCCTGAATTACTTTTTCAAAGGCCCATAAGACCTCCCCTACCACTGAGAGTTACCTAAAATTGGAGGAGGTCTGTCTCAGGGCATAGGGCCAATCCCCCACAGCCTTTAACTCCCCTAGTAGACACCCCACCCCCAGGAGTTGGAATCTGTGGTCACTTTTACTGGGTCCCACTAATCCTAAGGTCTACCCATCGCCAGATTCAGTGGATCCAACCACCAATCCAGGGAGGCTCCCCCAAATGGCGGAAGATTGACTCCCACTATCTGGGAATCAATCTTTCTGTCCCAGTTGGAGAGAAAAATAAACTGACGTTCTCTCAAATGCAGTTGGACTAAGAGAACCATTGGGATGTGGATGTGATCGACTTCTGTCAAACAGGGATGGCCATACATGGTTTGAAATGTGGTGGATCCCGGATGAATGTTGATCTATCTATAGCCTGCTTCAGAAAAATGACTAGAGAATAGCATCTGAGGTGTACCCAGATTATATACCATGTACACCAAAAACAGTGACCCGCACAAAGGATTACAAGAATTGAAAATAAGCACCTAACCTATTGTTGACAGATTTATTTTTAGCATACTGGTGTTTCCCAAAGGAAATTACTGATATGGAGGCAACTGGCTTACCAATACAATATGTGGTGTTCTTTTGGTAGTGTTTATAACATGGATAATTTATATCAAATTAACTTACATTTCTGTGCTGAAAAAATATATAAGCTGCCACCCTTGACATTTCTGCCACCCCTGACATGATTTTTGTTTTACTGATGTGGTTTAAATGTGCAGATGGAGAGTTCTGATGTCCCTACTTTATTACGGGATGATTATCTAATCTGTCTATCTATCTGTCTGTCTATCTATCTATCTATCTATCCTTAACACTTCTGTACTTTGCTTCTCTACTAGGCAATAAAACATACTTATTTGTAAATTTGTAAATATATTTGTATTTGTAAAGGGTATAAAATTATTGTTATATTTGTAAATATATTTGAATTTGCAAAGGGTATAAAATTATTGTTATATTTGTAAATTTGTAAATATATTTGTATTTGTAAAGGGTATAAAATTATTGGTATATTTGTAAATATATTTGTATTTGTAAAGGGTATAAAATTATTGTTATATTTGTAAATTTGTAAATGTATTTGTAAAGGGTATAAAATTATTGTTATATTTGTAAATTTTTAAATATATTTGTAAATTTGTAAAGGGTATAAAATTATCGTTATATTTGTAAATTTGTAAATATATTTGTAAATTTGTAAAGGGTATAAAATTATTGTTATATTTGTAAATTTGTAAATATATTTGTATTTGTAAAGGGTATAAAATTATTGTTATATTTGTAAATTTGTAAATATATTTGTATTTGTAAAGGGTATAAAATTATTGTTATATTTGTAAATATATTTGTAAAGGGTATAAAATTATTGTTATATTTGTAAATTTGTAAATGTATTTGTAAAGGGTATAAAATTATTGTTATATTTGTAAATTTGTAAATGTATTTGTAAAGGGTATAAAATTATTGTTATATTTGTAAATTTGTAAATGTATTTGTAAAGGGTATAAAATTATCGTTATATTTGTAAATATATTTGTAAATTTGTAAAGGGTATAAAATTATTGTTATATTTGTAAATTTGTAAATATATTTGTAAATTTGTAAAGGGTATAAAATTATTGTTATATTTCGTTATAGGATGATACCTTGCTGTTAAAAAAACTTAAACTGTTAACATGGTTTCAGTGATAGTAACACATTACTATAAAAACAACAATAGAGAACAAAACAATATTTTCCTTACTTGGTTTTGACTGGTGTTTTCTTATCACACAATTCTTGGAAGCAAATGTTTCATGCTTATTGACAACAAAGAGAAAAAATACACAATCTGTTTCTCTTTTCCAAATGCCACTACATTGTAAGATTCTAGAAAATACTTCTTCATTTACCTTACCTTGAACTATAAATGCATAAAGACATTTCATACTGAAGTTTCTGAATGACTATACACAAGTCTGGCAGACAAAAACAGTTAATAAAAGTTATGACTACATTCAACTGTGCCTGAAGAGGCCATTAAATTGTTTTCCACATGATTATAAATAAAAATTAGGTTTGGGTTTCACTTCTGTAGGACTTGCCCAGAATCTTTTCCAAGAAATTGCAACTGTAATTACAGATTTATACAAGTGTAATGAAGCAAATTATAGAGAGTTTTCATCTGCCACCTAATTACCTCTGTTGACACCGAGCCAGATGCTGACAACTACTTATACTGTTTTGTGATAAAACGTCACTGACCCAGGAAACATGCTCCCAACATAAATGCAGAGATAGTCAATGTATAAATGCATATATCTAAAAAAAATGAAATTACTACTAGCCAATGGTGTCTTTGCCTGTGTATGTATCAAACTCTGCATATTTATATTTACATTCATTGACTTCCTAAAAGCTAGGAGACAAAGTTGCTAGGATAGGGATACACATATCCAAATTATTTTTCCATATAGCCAAAGTCAGACATGATTTGATTTTAAACCAAAAAAGTAGTTAACCTCCTTAGCGGTATTCCCGAGTGTAGCTCGGGGTAAAATTTGAGTACCAAAAGCGGTAACCCCCCCCGAGCTACACTCGGGCTTACCATGCGGCGTTACTCAGGAAGTCCCTGCAGCACTTACCTTGTCCTTCGCTCCCGCGATGTGTCCCCTGCAGCGTCCCCGGCCATCTCCTCCGGCCATCTCCTCCATCCGGCTTCTGTGTTCCGGTCCCTGTGACGTCGGGACGTACGGGCGCCGGAACCGGCGGCAAATTTGAAATTTTTTAAAAATGTAATTTTTTTAAAATTATTATCACATAGTAAAACATTGCTGTTTCAAAACATTTCACATACATTTTGTCCCGAGTGCTTTGTCCGGTGCTCTGCCTGCATTTTGACTGTTCTTTCTGCCTGGAAACTTAGAAAAGTCCACGGCGTCCAAAAAGCGTCCCTTTATGTCAAAAGCGGTTTTAGACCGGCTAGAGAACAGCGATAGTAAATCAGAACCACTTGCAGAATTGAGTGATAATGATTCGTGGGGGAAATTCCTCATCAGACACTGAAAACGATTTTGCGACTTTGCTCGGCGATGTGCGAACTTGGCGCTATATTTCAAATTTCAGTGTTTTTGGTTTGATTATATTATTGAATTAAATTTATTATTATTATATTATTATTTTTTATGATTATTTATTAAATTATAATTTATGATTTTGTTTTTCAAATTTTATCCTCCCCGGGATGTTTACTAGACTCTTGTTCAGACAGATTTCAGGGAGTTATTCCTAAAAATTACAGCCTACAATAAAAAAATACATATTTCCATGCAAAATAATGGTACCGCTTTCAGCACCAAAAATCGGAAATAATCAGACCGCCAGGGAGGTTAATAGACCTTTCTGTTTTTGACATCCTTCTTACTGATAATTTTTGTCATACACCGTGAAATAGTTCTGGTTCATGGACTGGTGTATATCGTCCCTCAATGTGGTGATGGGAAGATGTCACAATAAGCATTTATTGCTCCAAGTCTCCAAGCAGCATACGGGCTGCTAAACCACAAGTACCTTCACTGCTGACAGAAAAAGATTACCATAAATTTATATGTCCTGGATTAAAATTTTACACATTTCAAGCACTTTTATCTCTACTCTGCAAAAATCTCCTAATGTGTGTAGGTTGGATATACCCAGGCATGGGCAGTTCTGTCATACATCGTCTGGTTGAAGTTGTTATACCAGGACAGGGGTAACCTGCGGCTCTCTAGCTGTTGTGGAACTACATTTCCCATGAGGCATTGCAACATTACAAAACTGACAGTTACAGCTATGACTTGCAGAGGCATGATGGAACTTGTAGTCCTGCAACAGCTGGAGAGCCGCAGGTTGCCTACCCCTGTACCAGGATGATGCCTGCAGCTTGATTTTGCAGGTGGCAGTAAGGGGTCCCCCCACTACCTTCTGCCACACTCCCGGGCTCTCTAATCCCACCAGGGAGCCCGGGAGTGAAGCGGACAGTTCTGCCAGGTGACCATTGAGATGACCAAAGACTGGAATGTCCCCGCTCATCATTATGGACTGAGAAACTAGAAGCAACAAGTATGTTGTCACTTCCGGTTTCAGTGTAATATAAACAGACCTTTACCAGCCTGTGAAAGCATCAGATCAAACTGATCTGAGTTTAATCCAATGCTTTTGAAGGGCAGAGGAGAAATATGGGGTCTATTAGACCCAAGATCTCTCCATAAAGAGGACCTGTCACTGCTCCAGCTACGACGAGGGATATTGTTCATAACTTGTGATAGCCATGCAAGTGGCTAAAAAAAGTGATAATGTAAAAATATACATTTAATAAGATTAAAGCGCCCCCATCCCCCAAGTTTGCATGCAAAGACAAACACATTCATAGACCATGCACACATATGTAAACGGTAACTCTAAACGAGTATCTTTTAAATGCTCTTAAAGCTTTGCCTATGGAGATTTTTAAGTACCGTAGTTTGTTGCCATTCCATGAGCCTATGCAATATTAAAGTGTGGCATGTTAGGTATCTATTTACTCAGCCTAACATCATCTTTAGTATTTTACCAAACAATTGGTTATTATATTGTGCATTAAAATTCATTAAAGTGTAGCTGTTCCCCAAAAATTACTGCGAAAATACATGTTGGAGAAGATTGTCAGAACTGGCCTGGGGCTCAAATGGTTAAAGTTAAATATTTATTACACAGTGAGTTAAACTACCGTATTTGCCGGCGTATAAGACGACCCCCTACTTTTCCTGCTAAAATGTAGTGTTTGGGCTATACTCGCCATATAAGACTACCCCTCTTCCAATGCACACCAGTGGGAGGAATAGTGCCCCATCATTGGTATCAGTGGCAGGAATAGTGCCCCATCATTGGTATCAGTGGCAGGAATAATGCCCCATCATTGGTATCAGTGGCAGGAATAGTGCCCCATCATTGGTATCAGTGGCAGGAATAGTGCCCCATCATTGGTGTCAGTGGGAGGAATAGTGCCCCATCATTGGTATCAGTGGCAGGAATAGTGCCCCATCATTGGTGTCAGTGGCAGGAATAGTGCCCCATCATTAGTGTCAGTGGGAGGAATAGTGCCCCATCATTGGTATCAGTGGCAGGAATAGTGCCCAATCATTGGTATCAGTGGCAGGAATAGTGCCCCATCATTGGTGTCAGTGGGAGGAATAGTGCCCCATCATTGGTGTCAGTGGGGGGGTGGAATAGTGCCCCATCATTGGTGTCAGTGGCAGGAATAGTGCCCCATCATTAGTATCAGTGGGGGGAATAGTGCCCCATCATTGGTGTCAGTGGGGGGGTGGAATAGTGCCCCATCATTGGTGTCAGTGGGGGGTGGAATAGTGCCCCATCATTGGTGTCAGTGGGGGGTGGAATAGTGCCCCATCATTGGTGTTAGTAGGGGGGAGGAATAGTGCCCCATCGTTGGTGTCAGTGGGAGGAATAGTGCCCCATCGTTGTTGTCATTGGGAGGAATAGTGCTCCATCATTGGTATCAGTGACACCAATGATGGGGCACTATTCCTCCTACTGACACTTGCTGACCCTGTTCTCGTATGGTGCTGCTGCAGCCAGCATATGTGGTTGCAGCAGCACCTCTACATTGAACACTTACCTGCTGGTCCTGCACTCGATTTTCGCGGGGCCGCTCGGCTCCGCCCCCTCGCCGGTGATTGGCCGCCTGTGTGCCTTTCCTGAGCTACAGTTCTGGCGGCCAATCACAGATGAGGAGGCGGAGCCGAGCAGCCGCACGAACATCCAGTGGCCGAACTGAAGGAGCAGCCGCGCTACCTGGACCGGATCGTCGTGGGACCGGAGCCAGGTAAGAAACAGCAGCCCCTGCCCACCCCTGTACTTACTGTCCCTTCCGTTGGAAGGGGGGGGCGGCGGTGGCACCGCGCCGCCCCCCTAAAAAGTGTCAGTATGCCGTATACCGGCGTATAAGACGACCCCCAACTTTTGAGAAGATTTTCAAGGGGTAAAAAGTCGTCTTATACGCCGGCAAATACGGTATATTGTTATACACTTCAGGACATAAAACTACATCCAGGATTACAAAAAATATTTACCGTATTTTCCAGCGTATAAGATGACTTTTTACCCCTTGAAAATCTTCTCAAAAGTCGGGGGTCGTCTTATACGCCGGTATACGGCATGCTGACACTTTTTAGGGGGGCGGTGCCGCTGCCCCCCCCCCTTCCAAGGGACACTAAGTACAGGGGTGGGCAGGGGCTGCTGTTTCTTACCTGGCTCCGGCCCCACGACGATCCGGTCCAGGAAGCGCGGCTGCTCCTTCATTTGGTTCGGCTACTGGATGTTCGCGCGGCTGCTCGGCTCCGCCTCCTCACCAGTGATTGGCCGCCAGGCACACAGGCGGCCAATCACCGGCGAGGAGGCGGAGCCGAGCGGCCTCGTGAAAATCGAGTGAAGGAGCGGCCGGTAAGTGTGCCGTACAGAGGTGCTGCTGCAACCACATATGCTGGCTGCAGCAGCACCATACTGGAACAGGGGTGAGCAAGTGTCATTGGTGTCAGTGGGAGGAATAGTGCCCCATCATTGGGGCATTATTCCTCCCACTGACACCAACGATGGGGCACTTTTCCTCCCCCCACTGACACCAACGATGGGGCACTATTCCTCCCCCCCCACTGACACCAATGATCGGGCACTATTCCTCCACCCCCCACTGACACCAATGATGGGGCACTATTCCTCCCACTGACACCAATGTTGGGACACTATTCCTCCCACTGACACCAATGATGGGGCACGATTCCTCCCACTGACACCAATGATGGGGCACTATTCCTCCCACTAATACCAATGATGGGGCACTATTCCTCCCACTAATACCAATGATGGGGCACTATTCCTCCCACTGACACCAAAGATGGGGCACTATTCCCCCCACTGATACTAATGATGGGGCACTATTCCTGCCACTGATACCAATGATGGGGCACTATTCCTCCCACTGACACCAATGATGGGGTGCTATTCCTCCCACTGACACCAATGATGGGGCAGGATTCGTCGCTCTGACACCAAAGATGTGGCACTATTCCCCCCACTGATACTAATGATGGGGCACTATTCCTCCCACTGATACTAATGATGGGGCACTATTCCTCCCACTGATACCAATGATGGGGCACTATTCCTCCCACTGACACCAATGATGGGGTGCTATTCCTCCCACTGATACTAATGATGGGGCACTATTCCTGCCACTGATACCAATGATGGGGCACTATTCCTCCCACTGACACCAATGATGGGGTGCTATTCCTCCCACTGACACCAATGATGGGGCAGGATTCGTCGCTCTGACACCAATGATGGGGCACTATTCCTCCCACTGATACTAATGATGGGGCACTATTCCTGCCACTGATACCAATGATGGGGCACTATTCCTCCCACTGACACCAATGATGGGGTGCTATTCCTCCCACTGACACCAATGATGGGGCAGGATTCGTCGCTCTGACACCAATGATGGGGCACTATTCCTCCCACTAATACCAATGATGGGGCACTATTCCTCTCACTAATACCAATGATGGAGCACTATTCCTCCCACTGACACCAATGATGGGGCACTATTCCTCCCACTGACACCAATGATGGGACACTATTCCTCCCACTGACACCAATGATGAGACACTATTCTTCCCACTGACACCGATGATGGGGCACCATTCCTTCCACTGACACCAATGATGGGGCACCATTCCTCCCACTGACACCAATGATGGGGCACTATTCCTCCCACTGACACCAATGATGGGGCACCATTCCTTCCACTGGTGTGCATTGGAAGAGGGGTCGTCTTATACGAACAACCTGTGCATCGTAGGCCTCCCAGAATCCTACAACTCAGGCTCATTGCCTGACATCTGTTCTACACGCATTCCCGCTGTGCTGGGCATCTCGACACCTTGCCAAGTCGAAAGGGCACACCGCTTAGGTGCACCCTCAAATGATAGACGCACGCCACGTTCTATAATTGTCAAATATCTTAACTACGCTGACCGGGTAGCTCCGTTTGGCCCATCCAGAAGGAAGAGACTTTACTTTCTTCTCCCCTGTCCATCACACTCTATCAAGAATTGACTACTTCTTCTCCAATCCCAGGGGCGGCACAGTGGCTTAGTGGTTAGCACTTCTGCCTTGCAGTAATTGGATCCTGGGTTCGATTCCCGACCATGGCGCCTCCTGCATGGAGTTTGCATGTTCTCCCTGTGTTCATGTGGGTTTGCTCCGGTTTCCACTCCAAAGACATGCTGGTAGGTTAATTGGCTTCTGTATAAATTGTCCTAGTTTCATCCCTGGCCATGCAGGATCTCCTGCATGGTAGGGGTTGGGGAAAGACCTGGCAACCTACCCTGTAAAAATAATTGCTAAGAGAATTCATGGAAAAAGTCACTTACGAGTGACGGTCCATCCAATCGCCAAGGGTCGGGTATGACTGAATGGATATATAGATAGATCTCCAATCCCATCTTACTACAAAGCATCACAGACTCTAATATACATGACATTGCGATCTTAGACCACTCTCTGATCTCTATATCCCTACAACACACACAACATAACCAATACTCACAGACATGGCGCTTCCCATCTTTCCTGGCAAATAATCAGAACTTACTTTGAGTGTTGAATAATACCTGGTCGGTGTTCTGCGATACAAACACAGCTCACCAAACAAATCCCAACCTGTTCTGGGAAACAGGCAAGGTGGTCCTCCGTGGTAGAATCATAGCTTTTACCTCCACCTACAAGAGAAACCTTCTCCGAAAATACACAAAGGCAAGCCACCTTCTAAGACAGACACAGAAAGACTTAGTGAATCTTAACTCTCATGAAAACAGGAAAGCTTGGTCAGAGGCCAAACAACAATTTAATACCTGGGCAGCAGCTCAAAAGGCTCTGTACCAATCTCATAGTGACTTGAATTTTCACAAATTTGGTAACAAGCCGGGCAAGCTGTTAGCACGGCTGTGCAAAAAAACTTTTATACCCACCCTCTTTGCGTCCCTGAGGACTCCCAGGGAATATTAAAAAGCAACCCTAAAGACATTATTTCCATTTTAGAAAATTTCTACTGAAATCTATATGGTTCAGACCCTATAGACATCGCTCGGGCCACCTCCTTCCTAGACCACATCTCACTACCGCATTTGGACTCAACCGCGTTCCAATCCCTGAACGCCCCAATATCTCAATCAGATATCTCCCTAGTCATTAAATCCCTCACGATCGGTAAAGCCCCCGGACCTGATGGCTATACAGCCGAATTTTACAAACTAATGGCCGAAACTCTTTCCCCTACCTTACAATCAGTGTTCCAATCAATCCAGGGGGGAGAGGACTACCTTCCCTCTGGATTTCAAGCTCACATTAAACTGATTGCCAAAAAAGATAAAGACCCAACGGACCCTGGATCATATCGGCCAATATCCCTCTTGAACTTAGACGCAAAACTTCTACCAAAAATCGTCGCCTCTCGCTTAGCCACTATACTACCCACTCTCATTCATCCTTTGCAAGCGGATTTCATGCAGGATCGCTCGGCGGTGTCAAATATTCGTAAGGTGATATAGGTCCTGAATCAGGCCGCTAATGGCTCACCCCGAGATGCAGCAATTGTCTCACTAGACGCTGAAAAGGCTTTCGACAATGTCAATTTCGAATGGCTTTTCTTAACACTACGGAAATGTGGTTTTGAGGGCCCTTTCATGCATCTGATCCGAGCCATGTACTCACCAATAGCCCATGTCCTAGTGGCAGGTCATATATCCAACCCCATTCGACTTCATAAGGGCACCAGACAGGGATGCCCTTTGTAAGGGACCGCCCGGCGGTACCACTAGCACTCCACTGGTCGGATGTTCCCAGCGCACGGAGTCTAAGCCCCAGGGTACTTGTTCACCAGGGCCCCTGATGGTGGGGATGGACTTGGAGTACCCCAGGACCAGGTCGTGACTACTGAGGACACCCGTCAGTGGTAGGGGTATTCGCCAGGGGCTCCCACGGGAGAGAGCCAGGTATGAGGAGGTCTGGAGACCCCGTAGAGAGGGACGGATGGATGGCTGAGCAGGAGCAGGGTCATACAAGCCGGGTCGGTAACTATGGGGATGGTGCGGTACAGAGCAGCGGGCAGAGAATAGTCGGGTCACACGCCAGGTCAGCAACAGCAGGTCAGATCCAATAGGGGGCATACAGGAGAGAGGTCAGGCAAGCAAGGGTCAAAACAGGAGAAAACAGCAAGGTCAGGGCACAATCCGGGTCAGCAACTTACTTCAGACAGGTTCACAGGTTCACAGGATACAAAAGACCAAAAGGCACTGAATGACAGCTCAGGGCCGTTTAAATATCCCGCCCTGCGCTGTCATTGGTGC